>NC_069502.1:878306942-878579286 GCF_027579735.1 Bombina bombina
AAATACCCCTAAGATCTTTAGCTTCTAGCGCCCTTACTACCCCCCCTTTTTAGTATGTTACCAAATAGATAACATTGTGCTCCCTCCCGAGACGTTGTGCATGACACTGCACTTATTAGCTAAAATGCAAGTCAATAGATAATTAATAAATAGCCATGTAATCAGGAGGCTGTCAAAAGAGGCTTAGATACAATGTAATCACAAAAATAACCATGTTGGCTGTGCAAAACTGGAGAATGGGTAATAAAGGGATTATCTATCTTTTTAAACAATACATATTTTTGGAGTTGAATGTCCCTTTAAGACATATGGACCCTCTCTGTAGTACTGTATATCTCTGCATGAAGTGCTATAGCAGGTGGTGGTGTATGTGATGCAGAGGGGATCTCTATAGGTTCTGTGTATAGTGTCTGTAAATAAAGCGGAGGGGAGGATGCATGTGGGTGAGACAGATTCAGGGAATATAGAAATATGGTGTGGGTATTGCCATTTTTAAAGATGACATTCACATACAGTACTGTTGAATTCTGTCACGTAGGTTGTAGAAGAATGACAAATCTTTTTGCATTTCATATGATTGCTTTTTTCATATTGAGTAATGCAAACTAAAGTTTGTTTCTAAAAGTATTTGGTCTGCTGAAAAGCAGCATATAATTTGTGTGGATAATTCACATTAAACAAATACTGGAATGGAATGTTTAAATACAAAGATGTGTAAATCATTAGAAAAAGTTTCAACACAAAGGTGTCAAATGTCAAAAGTAATTAGTGATATATATATATATATATACTGTTAGAATAGTTTAATTATGTATTATACTCACTGTCCTCTGATTGGTTAATTAGTTTTATTCACTTTATCCCTTTGTGACCAACAGAGCAATTCTTGAATCCTGGTCTGTTTATGATGCTCAGATACAGGTGTTTGACGTCAATAATTCCACTATGACAATGAACTGTACATAAGACTTCTATCTCTCTATCTATCTTAGGCTGCTGTTACTGTGAAGATCACATACAATACACATCAAACTGTGTTTGCCAGTAAAAGAAGAAACATTATAAGAATATCTGACAAATTCAGTTGTGCTCAACAAGACAATGTCTGACAAGACCGAGAACCAAACCTCAGACCTTTCTGATACACACAGAGGTAAGCAGGATGTCACATGCATGTCACCTGGTTTTGTCATCAGAATGGGATAATATTTAAAGTAACCATCCAGATATCTCAGTGATCTGATCACATTAAAGGGACAGTAAACTTTTGGGTAGAACTACAGTAGTGGTTACTAGTCACCATGTTATTGTTCTTCCTGCTTTCCTGCTGTGCCTGCAGCAAATTGTTCTCTTATTTTAACCCCTTACAAGTATCAGTTAGTGAAGCGCTGCATCTTCACACTGGGTACCACTATCTTGGAGCTTTTATTTGTTGTGTAAATTTTAAACTGTGCAAAAAAAAAAATGTAAAGGCTGTGACACACTGCAAGCGATGCGGCACGCAGCGTGATGATGCGGCTGTGAGGGCTCAGTGTGTCCTGCCTTTTCATCCACGTGCACTTAGACGCGTCAGGTCGCGTAGCTGAGTGCTCAGAGTTGAAATATTTCAACTTCAGAAACAGTGCAGCGCAAAGCAGCTGCTTCGCCTTGCAACGCATCACTTGCAGTGTGTCACATCCTTAATGCTTACACCCTCTATTATGTCAGCAAAACTGAAAGTGAATGTACATTTTCATAAATGAGTTCCCGGTTTTTATAAATACTATTTAAAATAGGGGCACTTTCATTCATGAAAGTTTACATTGCAGCTGTTTTATTAAAATACTTACCTTTCTCTACTTCCAAGCCGGACCAGCGATCCCCCGCCCGCTTCTCATGCTGTACTTAGCACAACAATGACAAAACCGACTTCCTCCAATCACGGTGTGGCCTCAGGAAATGTTTGCTCTGGGGGGAAGCCATGATTGAAGAAATCTGGATTTGTCATTTCTGACGTCAATACAGAGGAGCTGCGGGCGGGGGGATCGCTGGTCCGGCTTGGAAGAAGAAAAAGTTAAGTATTTTAACAAAACCGCTGCAATGTAAACTTTCATGAATGAAAGTGCCCCTATTTTTAATAGTATTTTTAAAAACCGGCACTAATTCATGAAAATTTACATTCACTTGAAATGCAAAATACAGCTGTCAAAAAGCCAGATCCGAGAAAGTGCATTGATTCTGTCACAGGATGCAACTATACACAAGCTACAAGATGGCGGCACCCAGTATAAAATGCAGAGCTTTAGCAGCTGGATTCTCTAATGAGTTAAAATAAGAGAATTGGCTTTAAAGATAGCTGCAGGACTAGTACAGAAGGAAATGTGATAGTATGGTAAAAAGTAACCATGTTACTATAGTTGTACACAGCAGTTTAATGTCCAATTACTTTTTTTACCATCTGCAGAGTATAAAATGTATGATAATTTGCTGTATAAGGTTCATTTGTGTATATGAATGAGCTGGTTTTGTGTTTTGAAGCCACAACCTAATAAAATGGGTTGAATTTGTAGGTATAATCAGATCTCATTACTTTATCACATTGTGTACATATACAAGCTTATTTATCTTATATGAGTCCATAAACCAAAGACCAATACTTGGAGAGAACAATGGAAAATTAACATTGTATTACCTTATATCTACTGTACCCCACTGCAAGTGTAATTTCTTCTGCTGGCTGTGTTTTCAAAGCTTATTTATAGCTTGGATTTAGGGCCAGACACTTTCAGAATAGGTGGGGATACCACAGGCTAAATAAAGTATTTCAAATGCCAATATAAGGGTAAAGGAAATACTTGTAAAACATGTAATACACTCCAGCAGGTAAAGTTGATCATTGGGAGCAAATTAAAGTGGATAATATTTTTGAGTAAACTGTCCCTTTAAGAGTTTAAAAACTCGCTATCGTCTTGTTAATTTTGAGATTGTCATCAAGTCCTCACACGCAGTATCAGTCTCTGTTCTTAAATAGTTTCTGATTGGTAGGTAACTTTTAATATGTGTATTTACACATATTAACACATAAATATATTCAGTGGAAACAGTGTACCTACCAATCAGCACTTGGGCATGGTCCCAATTTCAGCTTAATTTTTTTTTTAGATAAAGCAGGTTTATTTTTAACTTTGTCACTTTCCATTTTATTATGTCTTGCACAAGTGTGCTTGGATTGTACAGCACCAGCATACTACTGGCTTCTATATCTGTTTAATTAACTTATTATTTGCTGGTTTACTAAAGTTAAAAGGCACATAGCTGTGCATTTACTATAATGTGTATGGGGTGTTGTTAATCACATACAGGGAGCACTAAATCAGGGGTTTAATAAGGTTTATAGACACAGCTGTGTAGTTATTTTAATGTGTATGTGGTGTTCTTGGTCACTGACCAATGGTTTTTAAGTATACTGGGTAGCTCCACCAAAAGGGTCCTTCCTGTACCTGGAACTTGTAGCTCTAGAGCGGAGTAAGTGATTTTAGTAAGAGCCCACCCTAATAACCAGACAAGACCAGTATTAAGGTGAAACACAAAAAGACTTTATTGGGAAAACCACACAGCTTATATACACATTCTCATCTTAATAAGAGCCTTATTTGATCCTACCATTCGCGCTTCTCCAGACAGGCTGGCACCTCCATAGGAGCCATAGTCATATAGAGACCCCCACAGTATCTAGGTTGCGGTTTCAGGGTGATCCCGGGGGAGCGGCGGCCCTTTCAGGGTGTGGTTAGAAAGCCCTCGGTCCCCAGATGCCACAGTCCAAAAAGCGACATGATTCATTACTGGGGACCGGAGCGGCAGCCTGGCAAAGTTATTGAGGTGGGGGGTGTCCAAAACCGCCGGTTCCTGGGTGAGCTCCCCCTCAGCAATCACCCCAACCCTTGTCCACCAATGGCACAACAAATTCCCAAAAGAGCGGAGCTCTGGGACAAAGGGCCACTGGAGCGACCTAGGGTAAAGTTCAACGGGATTCCTGGGTAGCCCGACTGGCTAGTAGTACGGCCAGCCGGGAAGGAGCCAGGCGGCAAGAGATCAGCTCTTTTTCAAGATGAAGTATAAGCAGTGAGAACACAAGAGGGAGGGATTTGGGAAACACAGTAATCCACAATGGGCCAGAAAACAGGGCAAAGCACAGTAATTCAGGTAGGAGGGGGGTGGAGGTAGCCTTGGCAGCCTGGTATCTACGACATTGTATGTGGTGTTGTTGGTTACATACAGGGAACACTAAATCAGGGCTTTAATAAGGTTTATAAGCATAGAGCTGTGTAGTTACTATAATGTGTATTTGGTGTTGTTGGTCACATACAGGGAGCACTAAATCAGGGGTTTAATAAGGTTTATAGGCACAGAGCTGTGTAGTTACTATAATGTGTATGTTGTGTTGTTGGTCACATACAAGGAGCACTAAATTAGAGCATCAATAAGGTTTATAGGCACAGAGCTGTGTAGTTACTATAATGTGTATGTGGTGTTGTTGGTCACATACAGGGGTAACTAAATCAGGGCTTTAATAAGGTTTATAGGCACAGAGCTGTGTAGTTATTGTAATGTGTATGCAGTGTTGTTGGTCACATACAGAGAGCACTAAATCAGGGGTTTAATAAGGTTTATAGGCACAGAGCTGTGTAGTTACTATAATGTGTATGTGGTGTTGTTGGTCACATATAGGGAGCACTAAATTAGAGGTTTAATAATAAGGTTTATAGGCACAGATCTGTGTAGTTACTATAATGTGTATATGGTGTTGTTGGCATATACAGGGAGCACTAAATCAGGGGTTTAATAAGGTTTATAGGCACAGAGCTGTGTAGTTACTATAATGTGTATGTGGTGTTGTTGGTCACATACAGAGAGCACTAAATCAGGGGTTTAATAAGGTTTATAGGCACAGAGCTGTGTAGTTACTATAATGTGTATGTGGTGTTGTTGGTCACATACAGGGAGCACTAAATTAGGGGTTTAATAATAAGGTTTATAGGCACAGAGCTGTGTAGTTACTATAATGTGTATGTGGTATTGTTGGTCACATACAGGGAACACTAAATCAGGGGGTTAATAAGGTTTATAGACACAGAGCTATGTAGTTACTATAATGTGTACGTGTTATGACACAGTGGCAGCTAAACCTGTTTTAGCGACATAGACGTCAAATTTAAACTTTATCTGTTTTTTTAAATTAAATTAAAATAATTTACTTCTGTTATCACAATTACTACTTTCTTTTAGTCGCTTGAAACTTAGCTTTTTTCCATGAAAGTAGGCCCAGGAGCACTCTCTATATAAGGCAGCAGTGCTTGTCATGGGAGCATACTGAGGTAGACTCAGGAGTGTGCTCTATATATGGCAGCAGTGTTTGTAACTACATTATACATACAGTGCTTAAGGCATGTGCACATTCCTGAGCATACTGAGGTATTATTACATGTAAAAGAGCTACATTTGAACAAAGGATACAAAGAGAAAAAGGTAAATAATAACCGATGAAGCATTGCTTGTTTTTACTCTAGCTGTGTGCGTCTACAGACAACGTAATTGTGTGCAGCACTGAGGCATCTAATATTCTGTTACCGCTGGTTACATAAACTTATTATATACAATATGGTGCTGCTCTTGAGTGTGTAGCTGGGGACAGAAGCATGTGCAGAGCTGGAGGTATTCTGCTCTATTTCCCAGTGTTCTTACCTTTTGGTGACGTTTGTATTGTGATGGTGTCTAGCCGGTACTTCCTCTCACTGGTATCTGCTTGTCTGTTCGATCTATCCTGTTGCACACAGCACACTGCTTCCTATTTGCCAGTTATGAGTAGTTCTGGGCTGGCCTTTCCCTTTTTTGTATGGCACTAATATTGAACAATTTTCATGCAGTGTTATTAGCTATTCAGCCACCCATGTTTAATGTACGCTGACACCTCTGTTAGGATCACCTACCTCACTCTTCTTAGTCAAGGTGGATAAAAGAGTTAGATACATACAATGTTCAAAGCTGCTGGTTTATATAGACCTATTTTCTCCCAGTGGGACTCAAAGCGCTTTTTCAGCGCACGCTCTCGGAATTAACCAAATCAGCAGCTGAATAGTAATAGTTGTTATTATTACCCAATTTAATGGTACTCATTTTATCTACCTCGGAAGGATGAAGGGCTGAGTCGGCCCTGCCGGGATTTGAACCTGTGACCTTGGATCTTTTAAACAGGCTTTTTTTGTAGTCAGGGCATTTACCAACTGAGCTACCTCACCGGCTTAAGGTGGAATTCATTTCTTTTTTTAGTTGTGCTACTATGCTTTTTTATTTGTGTTAATTGTTTTTCTTTCCAAATATAAAGTGAATTAATATTACTGATTACTATAAGTGTAATAATTACAAAATATGCAATTAATACAAAAATGTGATACTATTATCTAGATCATTTAGTTTAAAACAAGAAAAAAAGGAATGGGAGAAAAGTGTGTTATCTTAAAACTTTTATATAAAACAGAATTTATGCTTACCTGATAAATTACTTTCTCCAACGGTGTGTCCGGTCCACGGCGTCATCCTTACTTGTGGGATATTCTCTTCCCCAACAGGAAATGGCAAAGAGCCCAGCAAAGCTGGTCACATGATCCCTCCTAGGCTCCGCCTACCCCAGTCATTCGACCGACGTACAGGAGGAAATATGCATAGGAGAAACCATATGATACCGTGGTGACTGTAGTTAGAGAAAATAATTCATCAGACCTGATTAAAAAAACCAGGGCGGGCCGTGGACCGGACACACCGTTGGAGAAAGTAATTTATCAGGTAAGCATAAATTCTGTTTTCTCCAACATAGGTGTGTCCGGTCCACGGCGTCATCCTTACTTGTGGGAACCAATACCAAAGCTTTAGGACACGGATGAAGGGAGGGAGCAAATCAGGTTACCTAAATGGAAGGCACCACGGCTTGCAAAACCTTTCTCCCAAAAATAGCCTCTGAAGAAGCAAAAGTATCAAATTTGTAAAATTTGGCAAAAGTGTGCAGTGAAGACCAAGTCGCTGCCTTACATATCTGGTCAACAGAAGCCTCGTTCTTGAAGGCCCATGTGGAAGCCACAGCCCTAGTGGAATGAGCTGTGATTCTTTCAGGAGGCTGCCGTCCGGCAGTCTCATAAGCCAATCGGATAATGCTTTTAAGCCAAAAAGAAAGAGAGGTAGAAGTTGCCTTTTGACCTCTCCTTTTACCAGAATAAACAACAAACAAAGAAGATGTTTGTCTGAAATCTTTAGTGGCCTCTAAATAGAATTTTAGAGCACGGACTACGTCCAAATTGTGTAACAAACGTTCCTTCTTTGAAACTGGATTCGGACACAAAGAAGGTACAACTATCTCCTGGTTAATATTCTTGTTGGAAACAACTTTCGGAAGAAAACCAGGCTTAGTACGCAAAACCACCTTATCTGCATGGAACACCAGATAGGGCGGAGAACACTGCAGAGCAGATAACTCAAGAAACTCTTCTAGCAGAAGAAATTGCAACCAAAAACAAAACTTTCCAAGATAATAACTTAATATCTACGGAATGTAAGGGTTCAAACGGAACCCCTTGAAGAACTGAAAGAACTAGATTAAGACTCCAGGGAGGAGTCAAAGGTCTGTAAACAGGCTTGATTCTAACCAGAGCCTGAACAAACGCTTGAACGTCTGGCACAGCTGCCAGCCTTTTGTGAAGTAAAACAGATAAAGCAGAGATCTGTCCCTTCAGAGAACTTGCAGATAATCCTTTCTCCAAACCTTCTTGTAGAAAGGATAGAATCTTAGGAATTTTTATCTTGTTCCATGGGAATCCTTTAGATTCACACCAACAGATATATTTTTTCCATATCTTATGGTAAATTTTTCTAGTTACAGGCTTTCTAGCCTGAATCAGAGTATCTATTACAGAATCTGAAAACCCACGCTTTGATAAAATCAAGCGTTCAATCTCCAAGCAGTCAGTTGGAGGGAAACCAGATTCGGATGTTCGAATGGACCTTGAACAAGAAGGTCCTGTCTCAAAGGTAGCTTCCATGGTGGAGCCGATGACATATTCACCAGGTCTGCATACCAAGTCCTGCGTGGCCACGCAGGAGCTATCAAGATCACCGAAGCCCTCTCCTGATTGATCCTGGCTACCAGCCTGGGAATGAGAGGAAACGGTGGGAATACATAAGCTAGGTTGAAGGTCCAAGGTGCTACTAGTGCATCTACTAGAGTCGCCTTGGGATCCCTGGATCTGGACCCGTAACAAGGAACCTTGAAGTTCTGACGAGAGGCCATCAGATCCATGTCTGGAATGCCCCATAATCGAGTTATTTGGGCAAAGGTTTCCGGATGGAGTTCCCACTCCCCCGGATGGAATGTCTGACGACTCAGAAAATCCGCTTCCCAATTTTCCACTCCTGGGATGTGGATTGCAGACAAGTGGCAGGAGTGATCCTCCGCCCATTGAATTATCTTGGTCACTTCCTCCATCGCCAGGGAACTCCTTGTTCCCCCCTGATGGTTGATATATGCAACTGTCGTCATGTTGTCTGATTGAAACCTTATGAATTTGGCCTTTGCTAGATGAGGCCAAGCTTTGAGAGCATTGAATATCGCTCTCAGTTCCAGAATGTTTATCGGGAGAAGAGATTCTTCCCGAGACCATAGACCCTGAGCTTTCAGGGGTTCCCAGACCGCGCCCCAGCCAACCAGACTGGCGTCGGTCGTGACGATGACCCACTCTGGTCTGCGGAAGCTCATTCCCTGTGACAGGTTGTCCAGGATCAGCCACCAACGGAGTGAATCTCTGGTCCTTTGATCTACTTGAATCGTCGGAGACAAGTCTGTATAATCCCCATTCCACTGTCTGTCATGCACAGTTGTAATGGTCTTAGATGAATTCGTGCAAAAGGAACTATGTCCATTGCTGCAACCATTAATCCTATTACTTCCATGCACTACGCTATGGAAGGACGAAGAACAGAATGAAGTACTTGACAAGAGCTTAGAAGTTTTGATTTTCTGACCTCTGTCAGAAAAATCCTCATTTCTAAGGAGTCTATTATTGTTCCCAAGAAGGGAACTCTTGTTGACGGGGAAAGAGAACTTTTTTCTATGTTCACTTTCCATCCGTGAGATCTGAGAAAGGCTAGGACGATGTCCGTATGAGCCTTTGCTTTTGACAGAGACGACGCTTGAATCAGGATGTCGTCCAAGTACGGTACTACTGCAATGCCCCTTGGTCTTAGAACCGCTAGAAGGGACCCTAGTACCTTTGTGAAAATTCTCGGAGCAGTGGCTAATCCGAATGGAAGTGCCACAAACTGGTAATGCTTGTCCAGAAAAGCGAACCTTAGGAACTGATGATGTTCCTTGTGGATAGGAATATGTAGGTACGCATCCTTTAAATCCACCGTGGTCATAAATTGACCTTCCTGGATGGTAGGAAGGATCGTTCGAATGGTTTCCATTTTGAACGATGGAACCCTGAGAAATTTGTTTAGGATCTTGAGATCTAAAATTGGTCTGAATGTTCCCTCTTTTTTGGGAACTATGAACAGGTTGGAGTAAAACCCCATCCCTTGTTCTCCTATTGGAACTGGATGAATTACTCCCATCTTTAACAGGTCTTCTACACAATGTAAGAATGCCTGTCTTTTTATTTGGTTTGAAGATAATTGAGACCTGTGGAACCTTCCCCTTGGGGGTAGTTCCTTGAATTCTAGGAGATAACCTTGAGAAACTATTTCTAGTGCCCAAGGATCCTGAACATCTCTTGCCCAGGCCTGAGCAAAGAGAGAAAGTCTGCCCCCCACCAGATCCGGTCCCGGATCGGGGGCCATCCCTTCATGCTGTTTTGGTAGCAGTGGCAGGCTTCTTGGCCTGCTTACCCTTGTTCCAGCCTTGCATCGGTCTCCAGGCTGGTTTGGGTTGAGAAGTATTACCCTCTTGCTTAGAGGATGTAGAAGTAGAGGCTGGTCCGTTTCTGCGAAAGGGACGAAAATTAGGCTTATTTCTAGCCTTAAAAGACCTATCCTGAGGAAGGGCGTGGCCCTTTCCCCCGGTGATGTCTGAAATAATCTCTTTCAAATCAGGACCAAACAGTGTTTTACCCTTGAAAGGGATGTTAAGCAATTTTGTCTTGGAAGACACATCCGCTGACCAAGACTTTAGCCAAAGCGCTCTGCGCGCCACGATAGCAAACCCTGAATTTTTCGCCGCTAATCTAGCTAATTGCAAAGCGGCATCTAGAATAAAAGAGTTAGCCAATTTAAGTGCTTGAACTCTGTCCATAACCTCCTCATACGAAGATTCTTTATTGAGCGACTTTTCTAGTTCTTCGAACCAGAAACACGCTGCCGTAGTGACAGGAACAATGCATGAAATTGGTTGTAGAAGGTAACCTTGCTGAACAAACATCTTTTTAAGCAAACCCTCTAATTTTTTATCCATAGGATCTTTGAAAGCCCAACTATCTTCTATGGGAATAGTAGTGCGTTTGTTTAGAGTAGAGACCGCCCCCTCGACCTTAGGGACTGTCTGCCATAAGTCCTTTCTGGGGTCGACTATAGGAAATAATTTCTTAAATATAGGGGGAGGAACAAAAGGTATGCCGGGCCTTTCCCATTCCTTATTTACTATGTCCGCCACCCGCTTGGGTATAGGAAAAGCATCGGGGGGCACCGGAACCTCTAGGAACTTGTCCATCTTACATAATTTCTCTGGAATGACCAAATTGTCACAATCATCCAGAGTAGATAATACCTCCTTAAGCAGTGCGCGGAGATGTTCTAATTTAAATTTAAATGTTACAACATCAGGTTCAGCTTGTTGAGAAATTTTTCCTGAATCTGAAATTTCTCCCTCAGACAAAACCTCCCTCCTGGCCCCTTCAGATTGGTGTGAGGGTATGTCAGAAACGTTATCATCAGCGTCCTCTTGCTCTTCAGTGTTTAAAACAGAGCAATCGCGCTTTCTCTGATAAGTAGGCATTTTAGATAAAATATTTGCAATAGAATTATCCATAACAGCCGTTAATTGTTGCATGGTAATAAGTATTGGCGCGCTAGATGTACTAGGGGCCTCTTGTGTGGGCAAAACTGGTGTAGACACAGAAGGGGATGATGCAGTACCATGCTTACTCCCCTTATCTGAAGAATCATCTTGGGCAATATTATTATCTGTGGCATCATTGTCCCTACTTTGTTTGGACACTATGTCACAATTATCACATATATTTAAATGGGGAGACACATTGGCTTTCATACATATAGAACATCGCTTATCTGATGGTTCAGACATGTTAAACAGGCTTAAACTTGTCAACAAAGCACAAAAAACGTTTTAAAATAAAACCGTTACTGTCACTTTAAATTTTAAACAGAACACACTTTATTACTGAATATGCGAAAAAGCATGAAGCAATTGTTCAAAATTCACCAAAATTTCACCACAGTGTCTTAAAGCCTTAAAAGTATTGCACACCAAATTTGAAAGCTTTAACCCTTAAAATAACGGAACCGGAGCCGTTTTTACATTTAACCCCTATACAGTCCCAGGTATCTGCTTTGCTGAGACCCAACCAAGCCCAGAGGGGAATACGATACCAAATGACGCCTTCTATAAGCTTTTTCAGTGGTTCTTAGCTCCTCACACATGCATCTGCATGCCTTGCTTTCCAAAAACAACTGCGCATTAGTGGCACGAAAATGAGGCTCTGCCTATGACTAGAGAAGGCCCCCATCTGAAAAAGGTGTCCATACAGTGCCTGCCGTTTTTTAACAACAATCCCCAAGATTATAATAACTATAAAGAGTTATAATCTGCCAAATATGCTTAGCAAAGTAATCGTTTTAGCCCAGAAAAATGTCTACCAGTTTTTTAAGCCCTTATAAAGCCCTTTATTCTTTTACTTAATCTAAGAAAATGGCTTACCGGTCCCCATAGGGAAAATGACAGCCTTCCAGCATTACAAAGTGTTGTTAGAAATGTGGCCAGTCATACCTCAGGCAGAAAAGTCTGCCAACTGCTTCCCCCAACTGAAGTTACTTCATCTCAACAGTCCTGTGTGGAAACAGCAATCGATTTTAGTAACGTTTGCTAAAATCATCTTCCTCTTACAAACAGAAATCTTCTTCTCTTTTCTGTTTCAGAGTAAATAGTACATACCAGCACTATTTTAAAATAACAAACACTTGATTGAAGAATAAAAACTACATTTAAACACCAAAAAACTCTTAGCCATCTCCGTGGAGATGTTGCCTGTGCAACGGCAAAGAGAATGACTGGGGTAGGCGGAGCCTAGGAGGGATCATGTGACCAGCTTTGCTGGGCTCTTTGCCATTTCCTGTTGGGGAAGAGAATATCCCACAAGTAAGGATGACGCCGTGGACCGGACACACCTATGTTGGAGAAATCTATTTTATACCCTTTACTGTGTACTATTGGGTAACTTCCTGCTGTAATTACAGGACGTCTAGAGGAAAACCTAGGCACTGGGCTATTAAATGTGAAGGAAGAGGATGAGACCGATGACATGAATAGTCATCAGACTGAAATACATTGGTCCCTCCCTGCCGGTGAGTAGTAATACGTGAGAGTCTGCCGGGGAAGTGCACACAATTACTTATTGCTCTCCCTTGTAGTTTACTGTCTGGTTTATAAGCGCAGAGAACAAAATGAGTTTAACCCTTGTTTAATTCATGTTGTATTTTTATACTGGAATATAGTGGCTCACAGCAAAAGAATAAAGACCATAAGCTAAAAAGTAAAAGAACAGAGGGAAAGGACAAGTGTATGTATTTGTTGCTGTCTGGAAAATACACAAACCGTTTTATGGTAATATTATAAAAACTGAATCTGCCTTATTTGTACAGATGAAGATAACGCTGATATAGTGAAAGTGGAGATAACAGAAGATCTTTGTTTGAGGCCTCAGCTGGGAGCCGCAGATGAGAAAACCAGTGATAGTGTCAGCCCAGGTGAGTGTGCACGTGTGTTGTGACTGAGGTACACAGGTTATAGGTGAGTGTGCATGCATGTTGTGTCAGAAGGATGCAGATTACAGGTGAGTGTGCACGCATGTTGTGTCCGAAGGATGCAGATTACAGTTGGGTACAGGTTTTTTTTTTGTACGTATTGTAAGCTACAGGTGTTTGTGGACTTATGTTGTGTCTGAGGTACGTGGTTTACAAATGAGTATGCACATATTGTGTGTGAGAGTTGCACTGGTTACAGATGCATGTGCAACTATGTCTTGTCTGAGGTACACGGGTTACAGATGAGTGTGCAACTATGTCTTGTCTTAACTACACAAGTTATGGATGAGTTTGCAACTATGTCTTGTCTGAGGTACACGGGTTACAGATGAGTGTGCAACTATGTCTTGTACACAGGTTACAGATGAGTGTGCAACTATGTCTTGTCTTAAGTACACAGGTTACAGATGAGTGTGCAACTATGTCTTGTCTTAAGTACACGGGTTACAGATGAGTGTGCAACCATGTCTTGTTTGAGGTACACGGATTACGGATGAGTGTGCAACTATGTCTTGTCTGAGGTACACGGATTACGGATGAGTATGCAACTATGTCTTGTCTGAGGTACACGGGTTACAGATGAGTGACGGTCCAACTATGTCTTGTCTGAGGTACACGGGTTACAGATGAGTGACGGTGCAACTATGTCTTGTCTGAGGTACACGGGTTACGGATGAATGTGCAACTATGTCTTGTCTTAAGTACTCGGGTTACGGATGATTGTGCAACTATGTCTTGTCTGATGTACACGGGTTACGGATGATTGTGCAACTATGTCTTGTCTGATGTACACGGGTTACGGATGAGTGTGCAACTATGTCTTGTCTTAAGTACTCGGGTTACGGATGAATGTGCAACTATGTCTTGTCTTAAGTACTCGGGTTACGGATGAATGTGCAACTATGTCTTGTCTTAAGTACTCGGGTTACGGATGATTGTGCAACTATGTCTTGTCTGATGTACACGGGTTACGGATGAGTGTGCAACTATGTCTTGTCTGAGATACACGGGTTACAGATGAGTGTGCAACTATGTCTTGTTGTCTGAGGTACACGGGTCCTGCTTTTTAAATAAAGATAGCAAGAGAACGAAGAAAAATTGATAATAGAAGTAAATTAGAAAGTTGCTTAAAATTGCATGCTCTATCTATCTATTTTTTGGATTTAGTGTCCCTTTAAGTTTATTTTTGTATTTGAGAGAGCTTGTTTTTTTTGTTTGTTTGTTTTTTAACCAAAACCTTAGATTCCCAGAGGCAGAACGTTTTACCAGAGGCAGAACGTTTCTTAACTTTCTGCAATGAGATTTTTTTTCAGTTTTAAATTAGGCAGTTCCACTAAAGCATCACATCAATTGCAATGTCTTGATTAACAGAAAAACAAAGCATTTTTAAAAGTTTTATTATATATTGCAGAGTTAAAAATTGCATTGCAAATTAGCTGAAGAGGAAAAAATAAATCTTGTCAAGTTTTTAAGTCTCTTGAATACATTTGTTTTCTTTGTCTAACACCATATAGTTATAAGATAAAAATGTAGTAATAAATAAGGTGCATTGCTCAGAAGAACATCGGAGCCGTGAAAGGCAAGGGGGTGGGGTTGAAAAAATTCCAGAGAGACAGTCATCAATTAATGCGCTGCCGCTTTGCAGCACTTCTATATTTAAAGGGACAGTCTAGTCAAAAATACATTTTCAGGATTCAGATAGGGCATGTAATTTTAAACAACTTTCCAGTTTACTTTTATCATCCATTTTGCTTTGTTATTTTGGTATTCTTAGTTGAATGCTAAAGCTAGGAGGTTCATATGGTAATTTCTAGGCCCTTGAAGGCCGTCTCTTATCTGAATGCATTTTGACATTGTTTCACAACTAGAGGGCGTTAGTTCATGTGTGACATATAGATAACATTGTGCTTATACCCGTGGCTAAAATGCAAGTCTGTCAAAAGAACTTAAATAAGGGGGCATTCTGCAGAGGCTTAAATACATGGTAATCACTGAGGTGAAAAGTATATTAATAGAACCGTGTTGGTTATGTAAAACTGGGGAATGAGTAATAAAGGGATTATCTGGCATTTTAAACAATAAAAATTCTGGAGAAGACTGTCCCTTTTTAACAGTTAGGAAACCTAGAATTGTGGAATAGTGACCTATTAGCAGCCTGATGGTAAGAGGAGTGACTATTTTTAATTAGTTTGAACATAGGATTTGCCTGGCTGCAGATTCTTGTTCATTCCACCTGCTCTCAATACACAAAACAGCCAGGGGAGGTAGGGAGCTTGCTGGACGTATTGTTAGTATTGCAGCTCCTACCTTCCCTAGTAACATTATACAATACAGAATTTACAATCATATTTGCCTTTAGTGCAGTCAGTTAAAATGTCCATTTTGTATCCACATTTATTATTTTGAAATTGGGCATCCGTGACAATTATCTCTTGTGGGTGGTCTGTATAATTTGATTTATATATAAAGAATGAGACAAAATGTTACAAGCAACTTATACATTCTCACTGTACAGGCCGTATGGATGTGACGCCTTCAGATGGCTCAGCGATAGAGCACAGAGAACCGTATGTGTGTGATCAGCTGAAGACTGAGGAGGGTGAAGATCCTATAAATAAGTCTACAGGTGATTAGGGAAGATTCTGTGACAGTATCATTTTGTCTCATGTAAATAACAGTTATAGATGGTTACACAGCAGACAGATATTAGTGCATAGCTCATGGCACCGTACACACCTTGTAATTACAAGACATTACTGTTGTGTTAAAGGGACATGAAACCCACAATTTTCTTTCATGATGTAAGTAGAACAGCTTTCCAGTTTACTTCAATGATCAAATTTGCTTCATTCTCTTGGGAACAGCAATGCACTACTGGTTTCTAATTGAACACATGGGTGAGCCAATGACAATCGATATATATTTGCAGCCACCAATCAGCAGCTAGAGCCTAGATTATTTGCTGCTCCTGGGCTTACCTGGATAAACCTTTCAGCAAATATAACAAGAGATGGTAGCAAATTAAATAATATAAGTAAATTGGAAAGTTGTTTAAAATAACAGGCTCTTTCCAAGTCATGAAAGAAAACATTTTGGTTTCATGTCCCTTTAATGTTTTTAAAACACATTAACTGTCAGCCGTATTTAGTCAGTTCAGGATTTAACCCAACTGCTAGCGTGGATATTAAAACACACGCTAGCACACTGAGAAATATCCAGGACGTGACCCACTCAGGAAACAAAATAAGCAGGGTATCAGAACTTCCCAAAAGAATAGTAATTCAAAATATCTTCTTGAGGATAGAATTGATTTACAGGAGATAGCGTTCCTTTCTCAGGAAAATAGAAACAAACAAAGCTTATGTCCCTTTAAGCAGGTTGATAGTGGATAAATGAATATGCTTCTTTCTTGCAGGTTTGCAACAAACTAAGAATGTCCCTTTAAGCAGGTTGTTAGCAAACAAAATAATAATGTCCTTTTAGCAGAAATAAAGCAAACAAAAATAAAGTCCCTTTAAGCAGGTGTCCGCAAACAAATGTTAATGTCCTTTTAAGCAGGATTGTCAGCAAAGAAATGATAATGTCCTTATTAGCAGGATTAAAGCAAACAAAGATAAAGTCCCTTTAAGCAAGTGTCCGCAAACAAATGATAATGTCCTTTTAAGCAAGATTGTAAGCAAACAAATGATAATGTCCTTTCAAGCAAGATTGTAAGCAAGCAAATGATAATGTCCTTATTAGCAGGATTAAAGCAAACAAAGATAATGTCCCTTTAAGCAGGTGTCAGCAAACAAATGATAATGTCCTTTTAAGCAAGATTGTAAGCAAACAAATGATAATGTCCTTTTAAGCAAGATTGTAAGCAAACAAATGATAATGTCCTTATTAGCAGGATTAAAGCAAACAAAGATAATGTCCCTTTAAGCAGGTGTCCGCAAACAAATGATAATGTCCTTTAGGCAGGTTAGCAGGCAAACAAGATTTGGAAGCAAGAGGCATTGGCAAAACAATGTCAAGGAGGATAGGGTCAGATTTCATAAGATTGTACTCACTCAGACAGGGACCGGCAGAAGAGAGAACAAACGGGCACCGAGTAAATCTCCCGCCGAGATTTAAAGGCAGAGAGAGGCCGCCACGTCATAGGGGTTGTCAGAGAATGCGTCACGTTGCCTAGCAACGTGATGTAGGAACCCAGAAGAGATCCGGGAGCCGCGGCGACACGGCGATGAACGGTGAATTCATGACATTAACATCCTTTTTATTGCAATTCGTTTTCAATAGCCAAACACCATCCACCATTTGCCATATATGGAGGAGCCAATCTGGACTTTAGTCCACAGACAACAAGGCCTAGCCACTTTTGGAAAGTTAGTATAAAGTAAATTGTTTTGCAATTGTTATCAGTTAAAGCCAATTAGGGGCATATACGTAGCAGATTTAGCCTTGATAAGTCTGCAGGTGCATTTGAAGTTCTGAGAATTAGAAATTCTATATTACGTGAAACGGGGGCTAAATAAATAATGTAAATATATTGCACAGTTGTTTCGTTATGCATAAATAAACATTTTAGATAAAAAAATCTCAAGGTCTTTACTGTCTATTTAAAAGAATACTACCATCAAAATTAAACTTTCATGATTACACACTTTATGACTTTACAATTCACTTCGATTATCAAAATCGGCACAATCTTTTTGTTGATAAAAAACAAACAAATGCTGTATCACATTTTATGTAACTATCTGGCACACATATATTTAAGGGACAGTACACCGTAAAATTGTTTTTCCATTAATGTATTTTCAATGACTTTCTATACCAGCTGGCAGCTGCAGAGTATAAAATGTATGAGAAAACGAAAATTTATGCTTACCTGATAAATTTATTTATTTCTTGACACGGTGAATCCACGGATCATCTAATTACTATTGGGAATATCACTCCTGCCCAGCAGGAGGCAGCAAAGAGCACCACAGCATAGGGGTTGTCAGAGAATGCGTCACGTTGCCTAGCAACGTGACGTAGGAACCCAGAAGAGATCCGGGAGCCACGGCGATGAACGGTGAATTCATGACATCACCCCCCCCTCAAGGACCAGGCCTAGTAGGGTGGAACTTGTGAAAGGCCTTAATTAAGGCAGGGGCACGCACCTGCCGGGCAGGTTCCCAGGATCGTTCTGTAACAGGATAACCTTTCCAATGAATGAGATAATACAGTTTCTTACCACGAAGTTTGGAATCCAGGATGTGACTGACCTCAAATTCAGGTTGGCCATGAATTAAAAGAGGTGGAGGTTTGAGCAGAGGTTTAGAATACCTATTAGATAATACAGGTTTCAAAAGAGATACGTGAAATACCGGATGGGCTTTGAGGGTCTTGGGCAGAGCAATTCGGTAAGCAGTAGGACATACTTGACCCAGTATTCGGAAAGGACCCACATATCGTGATGACGTGAAGAAACCCAAACCTTATCGCCAGGCCGATATTTGGGAGCCCTCCGTCGCCGAAGATCAGAATAGAACTTATAACGTTCAGAAGCCTTGGAAAGAAGAAGGCGTATCTTCTTCCAATGACGAATTAACCTCCTGGCGGATAGATCAGAAGCAGGATTTTCAGTGGAAGAGGTGTGTAGAGGAAACGTTCTGGGTTGAAATCCATAGGCTGCATGAAAAGGAGAGGTCCGAAGAGAGGAGTTGTAACGTGTGTTATGAGCCAATTCTGCTAGTGGAAGGTAACCAGTCCAATTAGAATGATGATGATCCACATAATGCCTCAAATAAGTTTCAAGGCACTGGTTAACCCTTTCGGTTTGGCCATTAGACTCCGGATGATGTGAAGTAGACAAAGAGATAGTTGTTCCAAAGTGTTTGCAGAGTGATCTCCAAAACCGAGAAACAAATTGTACTCCTCTATCCGAAACAATGTTCAGAGGGAAGCCATGTAATCTCACAATGTGTAAGAGAAAAAGTTCGGAAAGTCTTTTGGCAGATGGTAAACCAGGTAAAGGAATGAAGTGAGCTGTCTTAGTGAACCTGTCAACAACCACCCAGATAGTGTTGTTTCCAGCTGAAAGAGGAAGATCGGTAATAAAATCCATGGATAAATGGGTCCAAGGCTGATGAGGAATGGGTAACGGTTGAAGCAAACCGGAGGGAAGTTGACGAGGAGTCTTATTGCTGGCACACTGTGTACATACTGAGACATAATCTGTAACATCTTGAGACAGAGTAGGCCACCAGACATGTTGCTTGAGCCTTCGAGCGGTGTTACTGATGCCAGGATGTCCAGAGAGAGGACTGTCGTGAGCCCAATATAGAATCTTGGAACGAAGACGTTTAGGAACAAAGAGTAGGCCATCAGGAGGTTTGCAAGACAAAGGAAGATCCTTTTGAGCAGATTGTCATGTAACCACGAGGTTGATAACTGGGCTAAGACTTTATGAGGTTGAAGTATGGTACCAGATTCAGGAGTTGAAGTATCTTGAAATTGTCTGGAAAGGGCGTCAGCCTTGATGTTCTTAGAACCGGGAATATAAGACAGATTGTAATGAAAACGTGAGAAGAACAAAGACCAACGTGCTTGTCTGGAGTTCAGTCGTTTGGCCGTTTGAAGATAGAGAAGGTTTTTATGATCTGTGAGTATAGTAAACGGCAAAGAAGTGCCTTCCAACCAATGCCTCCATTCATCCAGTGCCATTTTAATAGCAAGTAACTCCTTATTACCTACATCATAATTTAATTCAGAAGGAGAAAATTTCTTGGAGAAGAATCCCACAGGGTGGATCTTTCCTGTGTCAGGTATACGTTGGGAAAGAACAGCCCCAGCAGCAACTGAAGAAGCATCCACTTCAAGAATAAATTGAAAATCCGGATTTGGGTGACGCAGAATAGGTGCAGAAGAGAAAGCTTTTTTGAGAGAATCAAAAGCTTCAACAGCTTCAGGAGGCCAATCTTTACAGTTTTGTCCTTTCCTGGTGAGAGACGAAAGAGGTGATGTTATAGTAGCAAAACCTTTGATGAATTTCCTGTAATAACTGGCAAATCCCAGGAAACGTTGCAGAGCTTTAAGAGAATCAGGTTTAGGCCACTCCAAAATGGCAGAGAGTTTAGTTGGATCCATTTCAAATCCTGATTCAGAGATTACATAACCCAAAAAGGGAATGGACCTTTGATGAAAAGAACATTTCTCCAGTTTGGCAAATAGATGGTTATCTCTTAAACGTTGAAGTACTTTCCTGACGTGATGTATATGATCTTGGTAGTTTTGAGAAAAAATTAATATATCGTCAAGGTAAATGATAACAAAAATATTCAAGAAATCCCGAAAAATCTCATTCACGAAGTGTTGAAAAACAGCAGGGGCATTACACAGCCCAAACGGCATGACAAGATACTCATAATGCCCAAATCGAGTGTTAAAGGCTGTCTTCCACTCATCACCCTTGCGCATACGGATAAGATTGTATGCTCCACGGAGATCGAGCTTGGTAAAAATGGTGGAACCTTGAAGATATGTGAATAATTCAGGTATTAGGGGTAAAGGATAACTGTTCTTGATGGTAATTTGATTTAACCCTCTGTAATCGATACAAGGTCGCAGTCCGCCATCCTTCTTTCCCACAAAGAAGAACCCAGCCCCTACAGGAGAAGAGGAGGGTCGAATGAATCCTCTGGCCAAATTATCTTTGATATATTCTTCCAAGGCTACATTTTCAGGCCTGGAAAGTGGGTAAGTTTTGCCTCGAGGATAAGGAGCTCCAGGGAGAAGATCAATAGGGCAATCAAATGAACGATGAGGAGGAAGACGTTCTGCTTCTTTTTTAGAAAAGACATCGACAAAATCTTGATACTGCGTAGGTAGAGGACCAGAAGTGTCGGTAGTAAGAGCAATAGTGAGTGGTATTTTAGTAAGTGGTTGAAGACAGTTAGTATGGCAAGATAATCCCCAGGAGGTGAGTTCACCATGGGTCCAAGAAAAGGTAGGATTATGTAACTGAAGCCAAGGAAGACCCAGGATTATGGGAAATTGAGGAGTAGTAATCACATCAAAACATATCCTCTCACAATGAAGTACTCTGACAGAAAAAAGTATGGGTATAGTAGTAAACTGGATGAGTCCGGAACCCAAAGGATCTCCACTAACAGTAGAGACGGAAACTGAAAACTTCTTTCTTAGTAAGGGAATAGTGTGAGTAGACACAAAAGTGGAGTCAATGAACACTCCTCCAGCACCAGAATCAATAAGAGCTTGGGTATGAATCTTGTTATCACCCAATTGAAGGGTTACAGGAACAAAGAGTTTATTATAGAGGGAATGAACTTGTTTTTGGCTTAACTTAGTTCCCTGGACAGAAGTTAAGCCCTGGCTTTTACTGGCCTGGTAGGACAATCCCTTAATAAATGCCCTTTAAGGCCACAGTATAGACACAGGCCAAGAGAACGTCTTCTCAAACACTCAGTTTCGGTTAATTTTATGGTTCCTACTTCCATAGGTTCAGCTTGATCAGAAGGAGAGGCAGTTGTTACCGGGTTAGAAAAACGAGGAGCCAGACGAAAAGGAGTTCGAGTTGAGGACCTCTGATTTCTTTCTCTTTCTTGTTGGCGTTCACGATATCTAGAATCAAGACTGATGCAAAGATTTATTAAGGCTTCTAGGGAGTCTGGAAGTTCCCGATACACCAATTCATCTTTGAGACGTTCTGAAAGTCCTTTGCGAAAAGCTGCTCTAAGAGCTCCCTGATTCCAATTAGTTTCAGATGCAAGAGTGCGGAACTCAATGGCATATTGAGACACTGATTGACCACCCTGACGTAGGTCTAATAGAGAAGCTTCAGCAGCGGAAGTCCTTCCAGGTTTGTCAAACACGTTAGAAAAAACAGAAAGAAAAGCATCCACATCCTGAAGTATAAGATCATCTTTTTCTAACAGAGGTGATACCCAGGCCAAAGCTCTTCCTTTCATTAAGGAAATAAGGAATGTAATCCGAGATGAGGGAGTAGCAAAAAGGGTAGGACTGTTACGAAAGTGAAGTCGACATTGATTCAAAAAACCCCTACAATCTTCAGGATTCCCATCATATTTATCTGGAAGAGGAATCCTAGGACTCAAATGTCCTTGTGATTGGTTGTTGGGAATAGGAGGAGGAGATGCCTCAATGTTAGGATTGGGAGGGATAGGAGCAACCAAGCTCTGTAATAATGTAGTGATTTGATCCAGCTTAGTATCCAAGGATTGCAAGTGGGTAGCATGAGATCCCAGTAACTGTCCCTGGTGAGTCACGGCCATGGATAATTCAGTGGGGTCCATTTATGGCCCGTTTGTAATGTCAGCCGTATTTAGTCAGTTCAGGATTTAACCCAACTGCTAGCGTGGATATTAAAACACACGCTAGCACACTGAGAAATATCCAGGACGTGACCCACTCAGGAAACAAAATAAGCAGGGTATCAGAACTTCCCAAAAGAATAGTAATTCAAAATATCTTCTTGAGGATAGAATTGATTTACAGGAGATAGCGTTCCTTTCTCAGGAAAATAGAAACAAACAAAGCTTATGTCCCTTTAAGCAGGTTGATAGTGGATAAATGAATATGCTTCTTTCTTGCAGGTTTGCAACAAACTAAGAATGTCCCTTTAAGCAGGTTGTTAGCAAACAAAATAATAATGTCCTTTTAGCAGAAATAAAGCAAACAAAAATAAAGTCCCTTTAAGCAGGTGTCCGCAAACAAATGTTAATGTCCTTTTAAGCAGGATTGTCAGCAAAGAAATGATAATGTCCTTATTAGCAGGATTAAAGCAAACAAAGATAAAGTCCCTTTAAGCAAGTGTCCGCAAACAAATGATAATGTCCTTTTAAGCAAGATTGTAAGCAAACAAATGATAATGTCCTTTCAAGCAAGATTGTAAGCAAGCAAATGATAATGTCCTTATTAGCAGGATTAAAGCAAACAAAGATAATGTCCCTTTAAGCAGGTGTCAGCAAACAAATGATAATGTCCTTTTAAGCAAGATTGTAAGCAAACAAATGATAATGTCCTTTTAAGCAAGATTGTAAGCAAACAAATGATAATGTCCTTATTAGCAGGATTAAAGCAAACAAAGATAATGTCCCTTTAAGCAGGTGTCCGCAAACAAATGATAATGTCCTTTAGGCAGGTTAGCAGGCAAACAAGATTTGGAAGCAAGAGGCATTGGCAAAACAATGTCAAGGAGGATAGGGTCAGATTTCATAAGATTGTACTCACTCAGACAGGGACCGGCAGAAGAGAGAACAAACGGGCACCGAGTAAATCTCCCGCCGAGATTTAAAGGCAGAGAGAGGCCGCCACGTCATAGGGGTTGTCAGAGAATGCGTCACGTTGCCTAGCAACGTGACGTAGGAACCCAGAAGAGATCCGGGAGCCGCGGCGACACGGCGATGAACGGTGAATTCATGACATTAACATCCTTTTTATTGCAATTCGTTTTCAATAGCCAAACACCATCCACCATTTGCCATATATGGAGGAGCCAATCTGGACTTTAGTCCACAGACAACAAGGCCTAGCCACTTTTGGAAAGTTAGTATAAAGTAAATTGTTTTGCAATTGTTATCAGTTAAAGCCAATTAGGGGCATATACGTAGCAGATTTAGCCTTGATAAGTCTTCAGGTGCATTTGAAGTTCTGAGAATTAGAAATTCTATATTACGTGAAACGGGGGCTAAATAAATAATGTAAATATATTGCACAGTTGTTTCGTTATGCATAAATAAACATTTTAGATAAAAAAATCTCAAGGTCTTTACTGTCTATTTAAAAGAATACTACCATCAAAATTAAACTTTCATGATTACACACTTTATGACTTTACAATTCACTTCGATTATCAAAATCGGCACAATCTTTTTGTTGATAAAAAACAAACAAATGCTGTATCACATTTTATGTAACTATCTGGCACACATATATTTAAGGGACAGTACACCGTAAAATTGTTTTTCCATTAATGTATTTTCAATGACTTTCTATACCAGCTGGCAGCTGCAGAGTATAAAATGTATGAGAAAACGAAAATTTATGCTTACCTGATAAATTTATTTATTTCTTGACACGGTGAATCCACGGATCATCTAATTACTATTGGGAATATCACTCCTGCCCAGCAGGAGGCAGCAAAGAGCACCACAGCAAAGCTGTTAAATATCACCTCCCTTCCTTCCCACCCCAGTCATTCGACCGAAGTAAAAGGAAAGAAAGGAAGCAACACAGTGCAGAGGTGCCTGAGGTTTATAACATAACAAAAAACCTGTCTTAAAAAACAGGGCGGGCCATGGACTCACCGTGTCAAGAAATAAATAAATTTATCAGGTAAGCCTAAATTTAGTTTTCTTTCTAATGACACGGTGAGTCCACGGATCATCTAATTACTATTGGGAATCAATACCCAAGCTAGAGGACACAGATGATAAGGGAGGGACAAGACAGGGAACCTAAACAGAAGGCACCACTGCTTGAAGAACCTTTCTCCCTAAGGAAGAATCAGCCGAGGCAAAAGTATCAAATTTCTAGAATTTGGAAAAAGTTTGTAGAAAGGACCAAGTTGCAGCCTTGCAAATCTGTTCAACTGAAGCTTCGTTTTTGAATGCCCAGGAAGAGGAAACAGCTCTTGTAGAATGAGCCGTAACTCTCTCAGAAGGCTGCTGTCCAGCAGTTTCATAGGCCAAGTGAATGATACTCTTTAGACACAAGGAAAGCGAAGTAGCTGTAGCTTTCTGCCCTTTACGTTTCTCAGAGAAAATTACAAACAGAGCAGACAACTGGCGAAAATCCTTAGTCGCCTAAAACTAGAATTTCAAAGCATGCACCACGTCTAGGTTGTGCAGTAGACGTTCCTTATGAGAAGAAGGGTTAGGACATAAAGAAGGAACAACAATCTCCTGATTAATGTTCCGATCTGAAACCACTTTAGGGAGGAACCCTAACTTAGTACGCAAAACTACCTTATCCGAATGAAAAATAAGATAAAGAGACTCATACTGTAATGCCGAGAGCTCTGAAACTCTACGAGCAGATGAAATGGCAACAAGAAACAAAACCTTCCATGATAACAATTTAATATCTAAGGAATGCATAGGCTCAAACGGAGCCTGCTGAAGAACTTTAAGAACAAGGTTAAGACTCCAAGGAGGAGTAACCAGCTTAAACAGAGGCCTGATCCTGACCAAGGCCTGACAAAACGATTGCAAGTCTGGTACATCCGCCAGACGTTTATGTAACAATATAGATTAGGAAGATATTTGACTCTTTAAGGAACTTGCCGATAAACCCTTCTCCAAACCCTCTTGGAGAAAAGACAAAATTCTAGGAATCCAAACTCTACTCCAAGAGTAGCCTCTGGATTCACACCAATGCAGATATTTACGCCATATCTTATGGTAAATCTTTCTAGTCACAGGCTTACGAGCCTGAATCATGGTCTCAATGACTGACTCAGAAAAACCACGCTTAGATCAAATTAAGCGTTCAATCTCCAAGCAGTCAGCTTCAGAGAAACTAGATTTGGATGAAGGAAGGGCCCTTGAAGTAGAAGGTCCTTCCTCAATGGAAATCTCCAAGGTGGAAGAGATGGCATCTCCATTAGATCTGCATACCAGATCCTACGAGGCCACGCCGGTGCGATGAGGATCACCGACACCCTCTACTGTTTGATTAAAGCAATGACCCGAGGAAGGAGAGCGAACCGGGGAAATAGGTATGCAAGACTGAAATTCCAAGGTACCGCCAGAGCATCTATCAGTACAGCCTGAGGATCCCTTGACCTCGGGAGCTTGGCATTCTGCCGAGATGCTATGAGATCCAGTTCCGGCTGTCCCCATTTGAGAATCAAGCTGGAAAACACTTCTGGATGGAGTTCCCACTCCCCCGGGTGAAAGGTCTGTCTGCTCAGAAAATCCGCTTCCCAATTGTCCACTCCTGGAATGTGGATCACAGACAGACAGCAGTTGTGGGTCTCCGCCCACTGAATAATCTTGGCTACCTCTGTCATGGCCAAGGAACTCCGAGTTCCCCCCTGTTGGTTGATGTAAGCCACTGAAGTTATGTTGTCCGACTGGAACCTGATAACCTGGGCCGATGCCAACTGAGGCCAGGCCAGGAGAGCATTGAAAATTGCTCTAAGCTCCAGAATATTTATGGGTAGAACCGACTCCCTCCAAGTCCCCTGAGCCTTTAGAGAGCCCCAGACTGCTCCCCATCCCAACAGGCTGGCGTCCGTTGTCACAATCACCCAGGTGGATCTGCGGAAGCAGGTTCCCTGGGAGAGATGATCCTGAGACAACCACTAAAGAAGAGAATCCCTTGTCTCTTGATCCAGATGTAATCATGGAGACATATCCGCATAATCTCCGTTCCATTGCCTGAGCATGCATAACTGCAGAGGTCTGAGGTGGAAACGGGCAAACGGAATGATGTACATGGCAGCTACCATCAGACCGATTACCTCCATACATTGAGCCACTGATGGCCGAGGAGAGAACTGAAGCGCCAGACAAGAATCGAAAATCTTTGCTTTCCTGACTTCTGACAGAAATTTTTTCATTGATAGGGAATCTATTATGGTTCCCAAGAAAACTACCCTTGTAGTTGGAATTAAGTAACTCTTTTCCAAATTCACCTTCCATCCGTTAGATTGCAGGAAGGATAACAGCATCTCCGTGTGGGAGTTTGCTTGTTGAAAGGATGGCGCCTGAATCAGGATGTCGTCCAGATAAGGAGCCACTGCAATGCCCCGCAACCGGAGCACCGCCAACAGGGATCCCAGCACCTTTGAAAAAATTCTAGGAGCCGTGGCAAGGCCGAATTGAAGAGCCACAAACTGTGTTTGTCTAGGAATGCGAACCTCAGAAACCTGTGATGATCCCTGTGGATGGTAACATGTAGGTACGCGTCCTTTAAATCTACCGTTGTCATAAATTGACCCTCTTGAACCAAGGGAAGAATGGAACAAATAGTTTCCATCTTGAAGGACAGTACTCTGAGGAATTTGTTTAGACTTTTGAGATCTAAAATTGGTCTGAAAGTTCCCTCTTTTTTGGGAACCACAAACAGATTGGAGTAAAATCCCAGACCTTGTTCCTATCACTCCCAGGTCGAAAAGGTCTACAGATAATCTTGAAAACAGAAACCTGCCCCTGGGAGGAAAGGTCTTGAACTCTAGTTTGTATCCTTGGGACATGATGTCCACCGCCAAGGGATCCTGAACATCCCGAACCCAAGCCTGAGCAAAGAAAGAAAATCTGCCTCCCCCCCCCCCCCCAAGATCCGGTCCCGGATCGGGGGCAGGCCCTTCATGCTGACTTTGAGTCATTAGCGGGATTCTTAGATTGCTTTCCCTTGTTCCAAAACTGGTTAGGCCTCCAGGAAGGCTTGGACTGTTCCTGCTTGGTAGAGGGAGAGGAAGGCTTAACCTTGAAGTTTCGAAAGGAACGAAAATTACTCTGACGTCCCTTCTCCTTATTCCTCTTATCCTGAGAAAGGAAATGACCCTTTCCTCCTGTAATGTCAGAAATAATTTCCACCAATCCTGTACCAAACAAGGTCTTACCCTTGTAAGGGATCGCCAAAAGCTTAGACCTAGACGACACATCCGCAGACCAGGATTTCAACCATAAGAAATTTTTGCTCCCAGCTTGATAACCTGTAGGGAAGCATCCGTAATAAAAGAATTGGCCAACTTAAGGGCTTTGATCCTATCCTGGATCTCTTCAAGAGGAGTGTCTGTCTGAAAAGAATCAGACAACGCATCAAACCAGTATGCCGCCACACTAGTGACGGTAGCAATACACACCGCAGGTTGCCATTGTTAGCCCTGCTGTACATACATCTTTTTGAGCAACCACTCCAACTTCTTATCCATAGGATATTTAAAAGAACAGCTATCCTCTATGGGAATAGTGGTTCTCTTAGCTAAGGTGGAAATTGCCCCTTCCACCTTGGGGACTGTCTGTCAGGACTCCTTGATAGAGTAAGCAATAGGAAACCTCTTCTTAAAAATAGGGGATGGAGAAAAAGGGATACCCGGTCTTTCCCATTCCCTAGCAATAATCTCTGTAGCCCGATCTGGTACGGGAAAAACCTCCACCATGGAAGGTACATCAAAATACTTGTTAAGTTTACTAGACTTCTTAGGTTTGACTACGACAGTAGTGTCAGAGTCATCCAAGGTAGCCAAAACCTCCTTAAGTAGTAAACGGAGGTGTTCCAGCTTAAACTTGAAGGATACAACTTCAGCATCAGAAGAAGGAACTACACTGTCTGAGTCTGAGATTTCACCCTCAGATGCTACCAAAGTATTCTCCTCCTCAGATTTTTGGGAGGGAACATTTGGAATAGCCACGACCGTGTCAAAAACCTTATGCACTGATTCTTTACATTTCCTCTTGCGCTTTCCCTGCAGCATGCGAAAAGCAGACAACGCATCAGATACCGCAGAATATATGAGGGAAGCGATGTCTTGCAAGGTCACTCCAGGTGGAGCTTGAGAGGAAGCGCAGGGCACTGTATGTGTGGACGATAGTATTTGGGACACCTGAGGAGAAAGCTGCGGCATATCTTGAACATTGTCAGAAGACTCCTGAACAGCATCCTTCCTAGACAATGTTGGCTCAGAATCAAAAAGTCTATCCCTTTAATTTAATGTTCTCTCAATACATGAGGAACAAAAAGGGATTGGTTGTTCAACATTAGCATCCAAACATAAAGAACATGTAACATCTTGTAAAGCCTCCTGGTCCATCTTTACCCAGAATTAAAAATAAAAGTACTACATTTTTAATCACAAGATCACACACAAAAAAAGTTACTGTTTCTTTAAATATAAAAAAGGAAACTGCTTTATTTTTACAGCAAAAACTTTAGTCTACTGTTGTAGCAAAAATACTTTAATAACCCGGACAGCCTCTACACCTCAGGTAGCTCTTGCTGAGGTGCCTACCTGCCCTGCTGGAAAACTGGAGCCAATAGATCTCCGATGGATTCCAGACTCAAACTGGAGCATTGTACATAAGGTCCGTCACTTGTAAGACACAGGACTGTAACCGCAGTGAAATTTCTCACCTCCGTACACAGGAAGAGCAGAAAAGAGAGCGAAAAGGAAATTTTTAGCGCGTCAGCTAGCCCCGCCCATCGTGAGCGTAATGAACTTATCTCCCGATCGGTATGATTACACCGAGGTAAAAACACAGCCGGGAGCAAGTAAAAACAACCACCATAAAACTGAGCCCATCTCCTCGTCCCCAGTGCCTGCACCACTGCCTAAAATAAGCCCATTAACTCGCTATGAGCCATATTCAGTGTCCCGTTAAAATGAATAGTAAAGTTGCATCTTTTTCCTGAAGCAGCACCAGAAAAAATAAAAATAGCACTTACCTTAATAGAGTCTGCCTGGCAGCAACGCAGCTCACTAGGTTTGAGAGGTCCTCTCCCTCACATGGACCTGTGGAAACAGAGATAAAGACTGAGTAATCTTACTCAGGCTTTTAATATTAGGGCAGCATTAACTACATGGGAGGCGCAGTGAGGATTGTACCCCACAAGTTCCCATTGCTTAAAAGCCACCACTGCTCTACTGAAGAGACTGATGTGAATTACGGCTATACCCTAGTAGAAAAACAGCACAAGATTGTACTGTTAAAAAAAAATAAAAAATCTTGATTTGAAGAATCTTCCAGACTTCCTTGCTCTAACGTAGGCAAAGTGAATGACTGGGGTGGGAAGGAAGGGAGGTGATATTTAACAGATTTGCTGTTTTGCTCTTTGTCGCCTCCTGCTGGGCAGGAGTGATATTCCCAATAGTAATTAGATGATCCGTGGACTCACCGTGTAATTAGAAAGAAATGACATTTTTAGGTTTATTTGTATATATGAATTATCTGTTTTGTGCTTTTAAACCACAGCCTATTACAATGGGTACAATGAGTTTGCAGGTAATATCAGATCTCATTATGTTATCACTCTCTGTACACACACTTGTTTCCTAACTTATATTTGTCAGTAAACCAAAGCTGGAAAATCAACAGCTTATTACTATCCTGCATCCCACTGGGAGTGTAATTTCTTCTGCTGGCTGTGTTTACATAGGCTTGTCAATAGCCTAGACTTCAGAATAGAAACTTTCAGTATAGGTGGGGATACCACAGGCTAAATCCGGAGTAAAGGATTTACTTGTAAACAATTGAATACACTCCAGCAGGTAAATGGATTATTGGGAACACTTTAAAGTGAATACATTTGTTGGGTAAACTGTCCCTTTAACTACATTATGCACACATTGTAATTCATGTCAGTTGTCCTACCTATAATTATATATTTGTACCTCTAAACCCTTTTTATTTTTTTGAAATAACCAACCAGAATCCTCTATATGCAAATCTAGACCAACACACACACATATTTATTTATGTATAAATCTAATTAAATGAATCCGTTACTCCCAGTGATTATCTGTTTCTTGTGTGTATCTTAGACCAGTATAGGCTTAAAGGGAGAGTATACTTTAAAATTGTTTTTCCCTTAATGTGTTTCCAATTACTTTTTTTACCAGCTGTAGAGTATAAAATGTATGAGATTTGCTTTTTAAGGTTTATTTGTGTATATTAATTAGCTTGTTTTGTGTTTTGAAGCCACAACCTAATAAAATGGGTTGAGCTTGTAGATCTAATCAGATCTCATTACTTTATCACATTGTGTACATATACATGCTTCTTTATCTTATATCTGTCCGTAAACCAAAGAGCAATACTTGGAGAGAACAATGGAAAATTAAAATCTTATTACCTTATCTCTTCTATAACCCACTGGGAGTGTAATTTTTTCTGCTGGCTGTGTTTACACAGCTTGGCCTTAAGGCCAAAAACTTTCAGGATAGGTGGGGATACCACAGGCTAAATCAACTATTTCAAATGCCAATATAAGGGTAATGGAAAAACTTGTATACAATTTAATATACTTCAACAGGTAAAGTGACTTATTGGGAACAAATTAAAGGAGAGAATATTTTTTGAGTAAACTGTCCCTTTAAGTTTTTTCTCAAAATAAACATAAATGTTCCCTTTTCCTGAGAGATAATTATAAGATTTCAAAATACAAATTTTGTCTATGTGTTTAAAAGAAATAATCACACCTTGTATTCATAATACTGTGTGTCTGCATATAACTGACATGAGTCACCAGCTATTAAGGTATCTTTCTCACATAACCAGTCATTCATGTCCACACAGGATATATCAATGTTAAACCTTCACTTTTTACAAAGACTGAGTGGAACGAAGAGCCACATGTGTACGGTTTTCCAGTTGCCGATGGTAAGTAATGTAATAATAAATATATTTTATAGCAGTAGGTCTTAAAGGTACATGAAACCCAACATTGATCTTTCATGATTCAGACAGAGCATACACTTTTTAACACATTTCCAATCTACTTCTATTATCAAATTGGCTTCATTCTCTTTGTTTCCTTTGCTGAAGGAGCAGCAATTCACTACTGGGAGCTAGCTGAACACATCTGGTGAGTCAATGATAACAAGCAAATATGTGCAGCCACCAATCAACAGCTAGCTTACAGTAGTGCATTGCTGCTCCTGAGTCTACTTAGGTATGCTTTTCAACAAAGGATAGCATCATCTTTTTTTCTTTTTTTTCCATTAGCTATCTGTGATGTCATGAAATGTGTCCATGATAACGTCATAGGTAACAGGAAAATCCCTGCAGATGTAGATATTTCCTTGTTAGTGTGTGGCTGTGGGGAGGGCGTTAAAAGCCCATATCCCAGCCAACAGACCACTTACAGGTACAAGAGACTCCGTGTTTTTAAGGGCATAATCCGGCTATAAAATAGCAATAACTTTCAGCGCATTTAAAGTACTAAAGGTGGGTGACCTTATCCCTCCATGTTTTTGTTAGAGAGATAAGGGACCCCTCATTTGAGAGAGTTTTCAATTTCAAATTATTGGTCACTTTCCCTTTAGCACAAACAGGGGTTGATATGGGGACTTTTGAAGGCTGCTGTATATTATTACTATGTTGATGCATTTGAAAGAGACTCTTCAGGATTTGGAATGGAAGGGGGGCCCCCAGGATGATAAGTGGTCGTTATCCATACTAGAGAATAGATGGACATAATGAAAATGGGGTGTCATCCACATCTAATGGGTTATTTGTGGTCATATTTTTGGAAAGACTGTGGCTGATAAATACCTGAGCACACTGTTTTAACTGATCAGGATCTCGTTTGTCAAAATGTAGCAATTTATCATTACAGACCACAATATTTTAATGCTCATGTTCCTTTAAAAGAATAGCTTTCTTATAGCACATTAAAGGACCCTTAAAGTGATGGTAAACGTTCCCCTTTGTCTAAACAGGTCTGGAATGTTAGTGATATTTTAGATGGCATTTAAAGGGACAGTACACATTCAAAATAATTATATATAATTCTGCACATAGTGCAGAATTATATAGCATTATCTTAGCATCACCTTTATACATTTAAAGCATTTCCTGATTTTTTTATCCCAAAGTTGGACTCTGCTCAAGGTTCTACTGAGCGGGTCTTGTTTTTCAAATGCACTTCGTGGGCGCGCTGTCTAATCACAGCGCGCCCGTTTGTGCCATTGAAGTGAATGTAGCACGTTTCCGCTACCAGATCAGAGCGGGAGCAAGCTACATTCACTTTAATGGCACGATCGGGCCCGCTGTGACTAGACAGCACGCCCACAAAGCACATTTTAAAAACAAGACCCGCTCAGTAGAACCTTGAGCGAAGTCCAACTTTGGGATAAAAAAATCAGGAAATGCTTTAGATGTATAAAGGTGCCACTAAGATAATGTTATGTAATTCTGCACTATGCACAGAATTATATAACATTATTTTGTATTTTTACTGTCCCTTTAATTCATCAGTTGTTATGAAGATGCGCTATAACTTACTTTTTAATATAGCGCTGAGATTTTAAATACCCTACGCTCGTGCCGCCTACTTCAAAAGTAGTTTTTTTTTTTTGTTGAACCAATAGTTTGAAATATTCTCCATATGGCTAAAGTGCTGATTGGAGAATATTTCAAACCGTTAGTTCAACAAAAAATTACTTTTGAAGTGGGCAGCGGGAGAATTGGAATTTCAACGCTACATTAAAAAGTAATTTATAGCACATCTTCATTACAACTGATTAATTCAACTCCATTTAAAATATTGCTTACATTCCAAATCTATTTATACAAAGGGGAAAGTTTACTATCACTTTAAACACAGACAGTAGAATTACAAAATAAATGTGGTTTCTGGCTTTTATTCCCCAAAGTAAAGGTAACTATACTGATATATCTGTATTTAAATGTATTAATAACAATGGATTAATCCAGTTTTAGGACACTGCCAGTTTTTCAATCTGATAGAAATCTTAACCCCCGTCTGTCTGCTTACATCACAATATATAATATAGCAAAGATAGACGTGAACAATATTATTATTTTGCTAACAGAAACATTTACTAATTGCAAAAAAAAAGAAATGGAAAAACACTCATACATTGGTAAAACGCTTATCATGCCCCATATCTCTGCAGCTCTTGTGGTTAGCTCACCTCTCAGCACCCCTCTGTCAGGGTGTCAGCCTTATGTCTATAATCTTTCCTGTTTTCAGTTAATGCTTAAAAGAACATCTTAAAGTTTAGATGACATATTTAACCCTTATGTGACACTTTAACACAACCAGTGAGAATATAGACTAGCAGTTTAATCTTTATAGGGGCTTAACTAATACCTAACCAAAGACCCCCCTATGGCATCAGCATAAACATATTGCTATAATGGTTAACTATAGAAAAAGGCCAAATAGAGGCAACTGGGACACATTTGTAGCATTTTTCTGATAGTGGACAAATGAACAAAGATTTACACAGTTTGAGATTTCTAGAGGTCTTTTGCAGTTACCCTTGGGGTTCTTTTTACCGCTTTCAGAATTTATCCTTGTGCTGTTGAAGTGATCTTTGCAGGGCGCCTACTCCTAGGAGGAGTAGCAATAATCCTAAATTTGCAGACTTTAATGGGGTGGCTGTTACTGGAGGGAGGAGGGGTCAGTCTTGCAGTCAGAATGTCCTTCTTGGGTCCTGAAAAGAACCAGCTTCCAGCAAGTAGACTCCAGCAATCTTCTGCACCACTCCAGGGGACAGGGTCTGTAGCACAGACCTGTGGGTCACAGCCTTCTCAATGTACCAGGATCCTTATATGTTAGTAGCTCAGGCAGACATTGTGATATTAGCCCATTCGCCCCAGTGACACAGCCAAAACTTTTATTCTGGGAAGTCTGTTAAATTGAGCAAACTCAAGATGGCATAAAACAATAAAAACTCCCCTTTTCTTATGCATTGATCAACTCGCAGTCTGATAGTAAGCCAGCTAATAATAGAAAGTCTACTGCAACAGCTTCTGATTGGTTATTAACTTTACTCCTGAATGGCTAGAACAAAACCAATCAAATGTATGTATCCCGGCCAGAGGAGTGCCTATTTCCTATGAAGTTTAACTTTGAGTTTGCCTGGCTGCAGATTCTTGTTAATCCCCACATGCTCTTAATGCAAAAATACCAGGAGATTTAGGGGACTTTCTGTTTTATTAGTGTTGCAGCTCCTGCCTTCCCTGGTAACTTTTTCTAACACCCATTTCACTATTCCCCTTCCCATGGTTACAATAAATGATACAATTACTATTTGATGTCCCCATTAAAAGTTCAGCTTTTAGTGAAGTTGTCAACACTGAGATTCACTTACTTTTTCCAGCCTGCACTGTGAATAATTATTGTCTTCAATAAAAAAGTACAACTGTGTGTTTTTAGCTTTGTCAGATTGTGTTTGTCTATAATTGTGACAAATGAAGATCAGACCACATTTTGTGAATAATCAATGCAGAAATCCAGGTAAATTAAAAGGGTTCACAAACTTTTTCTTGCAACTGTACAATATTATTGTTATTTTACTGATTAACAATTATGAGATGCCAAAGAGTCCTTAAGAAACCTCCTTTGGCCAGTAATTTGCCCTTAAGCCTTAGCATGGTGGCTAGGAAAAGGAGTATGGGTCATAGTCCCTTCTCTTGTAGTAGACACTTAATTAAAAAAGTTATTGCTGTATTTTTTCTTACTTACTCCAGTTAGAGAGACCAGTTAAAATGTTTAAAAAACATTTGCGACATTGATAATTAACATTGCTCCTATTGTGTTTCTTTCCAACAGGTACATTCAGAGACTGTGACCAGAGTGCAGATACTTATTTAAGACTTTTTCCAAATCAAAGAAATCATGTGAAAAATGTATGTTCTGAATGTGGAAAATGTTTTACTCTGAAATCAGATCTTATGAGGCATCAGCACATTCATACAGGAGAGAAAGCATTTTCCTGTTCTGACTGTGGTAAATGTTTTACTCGGAAATCAAATCTTATTACTCATCTGAAAATTCATACAGGAGAGAAAGTATTTTTATGTTCTAAATGTGGAAAATGTTTTACTCGGAAATCAGATCTCATTAGGCATAAGAAGATTCATACAGAAGAGAAAGAATTTTCATGTTTGGAATGTGGGAAATGTTTTAGTCTGAAATCCTATCTTATTGTACATCAGACAATTCATTCAGGAGAGAAACAATTTTCTTGTTCTGAATGTGGAAAATGTTTTACTCAGAAATTTCATCTTCTTAGACATCTGACAAGTCATACAGGAGAGAAAGCATTTTCTTGTTCTGAATGTGGGAAGTGTTTTACTCAGAAATCAAGTCTTATTGGACATCAGAAAATTCACACAGGAGAGAAAGGTTTTACATGTTCTGAATGTGGGAAATGCTTTACTCAAAAATCACAACTTATTACTCATCAGAAAATTCATACAGGAGAGAGAAAATTTTCTTGTTCTGAATGTGGAAAATGTTTTACTCGAAAATCACATCTTATTACTCATCAGGCAAGTCATACAGGAGAGAAAACATTTTCGTGTACTGAATGTGGGAAATGTTTTACTCTGAAATCCCATCTTATAAGACACCAGAAAATCCATACAGGAGAGAAAGCATTTTCGTGTTCTGAATGTGGGAGCTGTTTTAGTCAGAAATCGCATCTTATTAGACATCAGAAACTTCATATAGGAAAGAAATCATTTTGAGCTCCAGAAAAAAATCCCAGATGTGAAAGACTGAAGAAATCCAAAATGACTTTTGAAACGTTCACTTATTAAAAATCTGTTTCAAAGTTGTTTTGTAATGGCTGCTATCCATTTATCCTCTTGTAAGATATAGGGGATGTTATTGCTTTATGAAAGCATTAGAAAACCTTTGTGGGAAGTTGGTTATAGTGGAGTATTAATATTGATTTGGATGCTTATGTATTTGATATACCTGCAAAAAGTAATTTGAGGCGCTATGTACATAAAGTCTGATGGATTTAAATAGGGCCAAACTAGCGTACTTTATTACAATTTTATACTATACTGACACAGTTAGATATGTTTGTACATAACATGATTGCACAAACAATACAATAATTTTATTAGGGTATTAAAAGTCCACAACATAGAAATAATTTTTAATGAGAAAAACATATACAGGTGGCCCTCGGTTTACGCCAGTTCAATTTGCGACGTTTCAGAATAACAACCTTTTTTTTAGTCATGTGACTGCTATTGAAAAGCTTTGGAAAGCAAAGTACACTAATTAAAATAGCCAGGAGGTGGAGCTGCCCGCTTGTTTTGCAGCAAAGTTATGCAACTTAACAGCCTTAAATTGATCTGTGTACACAGATCAGACCAGATCTATCGAGCAAAATTTAGCAGGCACTTCAATATTATCTTCCTGTCCAGCAGCCTGAGGTGAGGGTGCCTAACTGCTTATTAATCACTGCAGATTGAAATGCATAGAATAGGTGCAGATCCAATATTATCTAGCATGCTAACAATGCAGAGAACTGATTGCAGAAAAATGCAAGTAAAAAAACGTTTTTGTTCATTAAACTTAGTTTGATGATGAGGCAGTCTGTTGTGTAATTATTTTATTAGGTGATGTTTACATTATAAACTGGGTTTCAATTTACAACGGTTTCGATTTACAACCATTCCTCCTGGAACCTAACCCCGGTGTAAACTGAGCGCTACCCGTATCTGCGCATTCTAAACAACACTCTGAATAGAAATCTTCCTGAGCTGGTTTGTACTACAAAAATATTATCAGGTACAGTCATAAATTACAAGTGAAAATATAATTTATTAATACTTAACCAATAATAGAAAGGATAGAAAAAATGAAATTAGTTATAATACAATAATTATGGTAATAAATGAGCCATTAGCAAACATATGATACATCAGCATAATGCAAAACATGTGTGTGATGGACTGTGTTCTTTTCCCCTCTGATAATAATATTTACTTAAAGGGACACTGAACCCAAATTTTTTCTTTCGTGATTCAGATAGAGGATGCAATTTTAAGCAACTTTCTAATTTACTCATCAAATTTTCTTCATTCTCTTGGTATCTTTATTTAAAAGGCAAGAATGTAAGTTTAGATGCCGGCCAATTTTTGGTGAAAAACCTGGGTTCTTGCTGATTGGTGGATAAATTCACCCACCAAAAAACAAGTGCTGTCCATGGTACTGAACCAAAATTGTCTGGCTTCTTAGCTTAGATGCCTTTTTCAAATAAAGATAGCAAGAGAACGAAGAAAAATTGATAAGAGTAAATTAGAAAGTTGCTTAAAAACATAAATTATGCTTACCTGACAATTTAATTTCCATTGAGGGGAGGAGAGTCCACGGCTTCATTCATTACTGTTGGGAATTAAGAACCTGGCCACCAGGAGGAGGCAAAGACACCCCAGCCTAAGGCTTAAATACCTCTCCCACTTCCCTCATCCCCCAGTCATTCTGCCGAGGGAACCAGGAACAGTAGGAGAAATATCAGGGTATAAATGGTGCCAGAAGAGTATTACATTTAGGTCCGCCCATCGGAGATATGGGCGGGAGCCGTGGACTCTTCTCCCTCGATGGAAATTAAATTATCAGGTAAGCATAATTTATGTTTTCCATCTAAAGGGGAGGAGAGTCCACGGCTTCATTCATTACTGTTGGGAACCAATACCCAAGCTCTAGAGGACACTGAATGAAACCGGGAGGGTAAAAAGGCAGACCCTAATCAGAGGGCACCACAGCCTGCAAAACCTTTCTCCCAAAAACAGCTTCTGCAGAAGCAAAAATGTCAAACTTGTAAATCTTTGTAAAAGTGTGTAAGGAGGACCAGGTAGCCGCCTTACAAATTTGCTCCATATAGGCCTCATTCTTGAAGGCCCAAGAGGAAGCCACAGCTCTAGTTGAATGAGCCGTAATCCTCTGAGGAGGCTTATGTCCCGCTGTCTCATAAGCCAAGCGAACCATACTCTTCAACCAAAAAGACAAGGAAGTAGCAGAGGCCCTTTGCCCCTTGCACTTCCCAGTATACACCACAAAAAGAGAGGTAGACTGTCTGAAAACCTTGGTAGCCTGAAAACTTCAAGGCACGAGCCACATCCAGGTTATGAAGTAACCTCTCCTTTGAAGAAGAAGAAGGGTTAGGACACAAAGAAGGAACAATTATTTCCTTATTGATGTTACGGTTAGACACCACCTTGGGGAGAAACCCCAACCCAGTGCGCAGTACAGCCTTATCCGCATGAAACACCAGATAAGGAGGGTCACCTTGCAAGGCAGCTAGCTCAGATACTCTGTGTGCCGATGCAATAGCCAACAGGAAGAGAACCTTCCAGGACAAAATCTTAATGTCTATGGAATGCATAGGTTCAAACAGAACCCTCTGCAAAACCTTAAAGGGACACTGAACCCAAATTTTTTCTTTCGGGATTTAGATAGAGCATGCAATTTTAAGCAACTTTCTAATTTACTCCTATTATCAAATTTTCTTCCTTCTCTTGGTATCTTTATTTGAAATGCAAGAATGTAAGTGTAGATGCCGGCCCATTTTTGGTGAATAACCTGGGTTATTCTTGCTAATTGGTGGATAAATTCATCCACCAATAAAAAGTGCTGTCCAGAGTTCTTAAACAAAAAAGAAGCTTAGATGCCTTCTTTTTCAAATAAAGATAGCAAGTGAACGAAGAAAAATTGATAATAGGAGTAAATTAGAAAGTTGCTTAAAATTGCATGCTCTATCTGAATCACAAAAGAAAAAAATTGGGTTCAAGCTCCAAGGCGGAGGCAACTGCCTAAAGACAGGTCTGATTCTAGACAGAGCCTGAATAAATGATTGGATGTCAGGGAGCTCAGTGAGCCTCCTATGCAACAAGACTGATAATGCCGAAATCTATCCTTTTAAGGAACTAGCGGCAAGACCCTTCTTCAAACCATCTTGGAGAAAGGACAGAATCCTGGATACCTTCACCTTATGCCAAGGATATCCATGCTTCTCACACCAGGACAAGTAAGTCCTCCACACCTTATGGTAGATGCGGCGAGTGACTAGCTTCCTTGCCTGAATTAGTGTATCAATCACCCTTTCAGAAAAGCCTCTCTTGGCCAAGACTAGGTGTTCAATCTCCACGCAGTCAACCTCAGAGAATCTAACCTCCACGGCGGAGAGGATGACATCCCCACCAGATCCGCAAACCACGTCCTCCGCGGCCACGAAGGAGCAATCAGAATGGCCGAGGCCCCCTCCTGTTTGATGCATGCCACTATGCAAGGTAGAAGTGGTAACGGAGGTAAAAAAAGTAAGCTAGGCTGAATCCCCAAGGAACCACTAAGGCATATATCAGCTCTGCCTGGGGATCCCTGGACCTCGACCCATATCGAGGTAGTTTGCAATTGAGTCTGGACACCATGAGATCTATCTTCGGCGTTCCCCATCTGTGACAAATCTCTGCAAACACTTCAGGGTGAGGAGACCATTCCCCCGGATGGAAGGACTGTCTACTGAGAAAGTCCGCTTCCCAGTTGTCCACACCCAGAATGTGAATCGCTAAAACCTTGCTTGCGAGTTTGGTTAGACTAACTTTATTTATTAAAAGGGCACCTTTATACCACCAATGGCCGGGGCACTCACCACCTCCTAGGACCCGGACTACAGAAACCGCTACGTCTCCTGCGCCACAGATCAACAGGAAAGGATAGATAGCCACACCCAGTCACATGTAATGCCTGGCAGGACCGCCCCTGCACTAGGGAAAACGTGCCAAAAAATGGCCACGCAAAGTTTCCACCAGTAACCTGAAAGTTCCACAAATTGCCAGAGCCTCATCTCACACATAACGCAGCAATGATACAATAAACAATATCATGTATAAACCCTCCCTGTTCAATAATCCCCCTTCCAGGAATATTAACCCTTGATTCTGTAAAGATAAAAAGGCGCCACACTATGACCCTGTCTTTTTATGTTATTATTATTAATAAAATTTAAACAATCTTACCAGAATCTACACCGTGGAACAGGAACACGGCCCTTCAAGTGTGACAGGTTAGTAGCCTCACTCCTGACATGGACTTGAGTGAAGAAAGCAGGCAGCAAAACTCGTCAACGCTGATTGGTTATGGACCTGAGTCAGGATTCTTTTGCAGAAAGACTCTCCCTGCATCTCCGGACTCTAACTTTTGCCCAAGCTCTCACTGAGAGGCTGACAGGACTACTTAAAACTCCAGTCCCACTGCGAAGAGTACTACCCTCCATAACAGACTACTCCGAAAACTCCGGCACTCCTCTGCCATCCTCCTGTGACGAAAGGCAAAGAATGACTGGGGGATGAGGGAAGCGGGGGATGTATTTAAGCTTTTGGCTGGGGTGTCTTTGCCTCCTCCTTGAGGCCAGGTTCTTTATTCCCAACAGTAATGAATGAAGCCGTGGACTCTTCTCCCATTTAGATGGAAATTGCATGCTCTATCTGAATCACGAAAGAAAAAAATTGGGTTCAGTGTCCCTTTAAATAAAATGGAAAATATGTTGAACAATTCAACCTACTACTCGAGGAGGGACAATACAGTTTCACTAACCACATGAGCTTCCAATCAATCTGCCAGGAGTTATTTCATTAAGCTTTAATAGGAAAGGTAACAATACAGGAAAGACAGTTATGATTACAAATATATAATAAAAGTGAAACTAAAACAGAAATATCTAAACTTTTATATATAACTCATAAGGCACAAAAACTCATAAGGTGTTAGGCATTTAATGTTCTATGACAAGTTCTTAGAATAAACAGTCGCCAATTGTATAAAGACATTGTTTGCACATGAGTCCTTCACCTGTGACTTTGTCGGTATAGTTTAGGTCTATATAGAAGTTGGGTTTAGGTCTGGAGACATGCTTGGCCAGTCCATCACCTTTACCCTCCGCTTCATTAGCAAGGCAGTGGTCGTCTTGAGGTGTGTATGGGGTAGTTATCATGTTAGAATACTGCTCTGCGGCCCAGTCTCCAAAGGGAGGGGATCATGCTCTGCTTCAGTATGTTACAGTACATGTTGGCATTCTCAATGAACTGTAGCTCCCCAGTGCCGGCAGCACTCATGCAGGCCCAGACCATGACACTCCCACCACAATGCTTGACTGTATACAAGACACACTTGTCTTTGTACTCCTCACCTGGTTGCCACCACACACGCTTGACACCATCTGAACCAAATAAGTTTATCTTGGTCTCATCGGACCACAGGACATGGTTCCAGTAATCCATGTCCTAAGTCTGATTGTCTTCAGCAAACTGTTTGCGGGCTTTCTTGTGCATCATCTTAAGAAGAGGTTTCCTTCTGGGACGACAGTCATGCAGACCAATTTGATGCAGTGTGGGGCATATGGCCTGAGCACTGAAAGGCTGACCCTCCACCCCTTCAACCTCTGCAGCAATGCTGGCAGCACTCATACGTCTATTTCCCAAATACATCCTCTAGATATGACGCTGAGCATATGCACTCAACTTCTTTGGTCGACCATGGCGAGGCCTGTTCTGAGTGGAACCTGTCCTGTGAAACCGCTGTATGGTCTTGCTCACCGTGCTGCAGCTCAGTTTCAGGGTCTTGGCAATCTTCTTATAGCCTAGGTCATCTTTATGTAGAGCAACAATTCTTTTTTTCAGATCCTCAGAGATTTCTTTGCCATGAGGTGCCATGTTGAACTTCCAGTAACCAGTGTGAGAGCGATAACACCAAATTTAACACACCTGCTCCCCATTCACACCTGAGACCTTGTAACACTAACAAGTCACCTGACACCAAGGAGGGAAAATGGCTAATTGGGCCCAATTTGGACATTTCCACTTAGTGGTGTACTCACTTTTGTTGCTAACGGTTAAAACATTAATGGCTGTGTGTTATGTTATTTTGAGGGGACAGCAAATGTACACTGTTATACAGGCTGTACACTCACTACTTTACATTGTATCAAAGTGTCATTTCTTCAGTGTTGTCACATGAAAAGTTATAATAAAATATTTACAAAAATGTGGGGAGTGAACTTTTGTGAGATACTGTGTGTGTGTGTGTGTGTATATATATATATATATATATATATATATATAAATATATACAACCCCAATTCTAAAAAAGTTGGGACAGTATGGAAGATGCAAAAAAAAAAAAGTAATTTCAAAATTCAATTCACCCGGGAGGTGCTTCCGGGTGGCGGCCATGATGGTCGCTTATTTTAGAGGCTGAGGAGTTGGGCTTATATTTCTGCTGCATATAGCTTGACTATAGCACCATATATGATCGTGTGGGATATATTTTTCAACCACAGATTCTGCTGAACATTTGGAACGAGGAGGTACGCAGTAACAGCCTAGAAAGAGCCGTACCTTCATCTAACACCCCCCCGGGCGAACCCGGGTATAACAGCTTGTAAAGCTGTCTTCTTGTACCTATGCAATTGCACTATAATACAGCTGGTGAAGTCAAGCAACAGCCCATGGAGTCCCAGAATGTCTGTACAGCTATCGATAAGAACCTGTTCAACTCTAAATCTACACCGATAGCAGATGCAAACCATACTGCAGATCTAGTGAACACTAAAGGAGAGAATTCCTGTACACTTCAAATGCCTAACTCCATAGTGGAGAATTGCAACAAACTCAGAACCGGGGAGAAAAATCAGATGTTGTAGACTGAGCGCTAGTAATACGGTGCCTTAAGCTCACTGGCAAGAGCCCCCTAGTGGGCTTGGGAAGAAAGATTTACTGGACTGAGTGAGTGAGCGCTTACAGCTTAAAAGGCTAAGTAGTCTATGGGGTGGGATGAGTAAAAAAGCAATTGGGGTGGGATGAGTAAAAAAGCAATTTAATACAGGTATTATAACAATATAATAATACAGGAATACAGTAAAAACAGTTCTAAAATAAGCATGGATCCATGTAGAACATATAGCAACATACAAAAATACAATGTGCGTTCAGAACGGCGTAAATTATCACAATATAAAAAATGACACAATAAGAATGACACAATAAAAAATGAATGAATACAGTCACAAATCCATCAACTTTCGTTGGATGGGCGCTGATCACATAGGTAGGATATAATATAGACAAGTGTTACAACGTGTGTATGATTACACGTGGAAAACTTAACAAATGGTGTAGTGAAAGAGTGAAAAAATATGGTGTGGTGAACAAGTGAAAAAATGAAAAAGGAAAAAATATATATATAGGTGGATGTCAAAAATAAGTGTCCAATCAAAGTTCCAAATTACATGTATCCAGTGTGGATAATAAACGTGTGGTACCAAAAAACAGTTCCTTAGAAGCAAAAAATATGTGAAGAAATGTAGAAAAACGTTTATGGAGAAACCATGATCAATGATAAAAGCAAGATCCAAAACAGTTCCAAAAAAGGGTCAAAAAATATCTTCAAAACCTGTGAAAACAAGAGAAATAATGGTGCAATAACGTTTTTACAATCCAAATAGTGATAAGAATTAAGCTCACCAGTATGTCAACGCGTTTCGGCCTTCCTGGCCTTTATCAAGACTATACTGTTAGTGATTCTCTGGGAGCTTTTATAGTGTGGTCACTGTGATGATTGGGTCAGTTTTGGCGCCAAAAATATTGGATCCGCCCTTTCCTGTTTAGCCCATTGGTGCCTGGGAAAATGACTGCTACCAATCTTAGTTCTTATTTTACATGATCAGATAATAGTTTTAGCCGTGTTTAATATATATATAGTACATGTTGTGTTTATCAATTTTATTTCTTTCTTTATTTGTACGCTTGTGGCATGATTATAATATTATTTGTTTTCCGGTTTTTGCCCCACTTCCGGGTCTAGGGGTTATTGGCTAGTAATATTCTGATCTGTATCACATCCGGTTTCATCTACATCACTTCCGGTTTCGTTATTACCGGAAGTTGATGTCGTAAACATCCGGTGTCTATATTGTCGCAGCTAATTCCGCTCTAGCCGGTAATGCGCTTGGTGCATACCTTTCTGGAATACTTTTGGGATACCTTTCTAAAGTTCTTGTGGGCAATTGTCATCTTATTCATAAACATGATTAGTGTGTTGTGTACGAAAGGTGGCCAAATTCGTCAGACGTGTAAACACTAATGCAAAGTCTTAGTGTGAATAAAATGAGGATCTAGGTCTTATTATGGACAATTAGGAGTTGTATCAAAATCACAGGGGTGGGTAGACGGAGATGTTACATAAAAAGTAGTTAACTAATAGTAGTCGGATAAAATATTAATATTAATAAAATATTAATCCAAACTGGTGGTTGGCACAGAGCATATAGAGCAGTCTGTCGTTAGGGTGTCCAGTGTGCGGCTTACACTGCTCATTGTATGCTTAAAACCCAGGTTGTCTAAAGGGTGTTAATAGATGTGAGCCTAAGGTATTATTTGATGACTTAACAACGTCAGATGCATGGACGAACTAAAGTCGTCGCCCAGAGGCGTAGATAAGGTTTAGAATAGCGTGGCTAGTGCCTTAGTGGGTTATGTCAAACTGTTACCTAATCTGTGCTATCGATTAGTAGTAGGTGGGTCGTAGATCGGGAAGGGGATTCGTTGTGTCGCTTTTGTACTGTTTGTGGGATCCGACCTTCTCGGTCGCTTTGGAAAGTATATACCTATATACTTTAAGCCTAGGGACTAGGTCCCCTAATCAGTACCTATCTGTAAATCATGGGTCTAGGTTCAACATGGAAACTGCTATTTTAAAAAATTGACTTTCCAATGTTTCAAGCGACTGGTGCTATATTGGTTTGGATATGGGGTGTCGAATGGGTTGTATTGAGTTCGATGTCTCAGAACCGGGGAGAATCAGAGAGATAATCCTGGAAGAATACGACTATCTTCAGAAGACCGATCTATACCGGCAAAGGTACACTGGTCTGGCGACAACTTTATACTTTAAGTGATAGAGCATTATGGTATGAGACAGAAACAACTGGTCCTAAATGGTCTTTTTATGGCTCAGAACTGGTCCTCTGAACTGTCAGTGTGGCGATCCAGTGTAATGGCGGATCATTATGTTTCCCCTATTGGTATCTTTCACGGCATAAAGGAACTGTCTAATACCTCTCAAGTGAGTCACTGCAACAAGACCGGTATCGGTTGAAGCCCTAGCACCGCATAGGCAATTTGTATACACAAAATACCCTGTCAAAAACTCCTACAACTAACAGTTTCTTTATGGCTATATAAGATTATATTTTCTCGGTGCAATTTTACCCCCATAGAGACTGCCAGATTCGGTCATATCATGAGAGAACCATTGTCAAAATCTATACCCTGTTTAAGCCTACTCTCCGTTCATCAGACCTCTACTTATAATCTCGCCATTGATTTTATATATTGCAGTATCTATGCTAGTCAGAATGTGGGCTATATGATACATTTGCTGTCTTTTCATTTATTTCAAGGCTTCGTGTGGGGTTTGTGGGGGGCCCTTCTGGATATCTGTTTAATTAAGGCAGCGTATCGACTACATTTATGAACAGAATACCAACACCTTTATTAACTTTGTAGGTGATATTCACCATAGCTTTGTTTTTATATGTTAGATGGTTCGTTTGAGAGAGAATATATGTTTAATATTTCATTATAAGCCTAGTGACTGAGCTACACTAATTTTCCAAAGCTCTCTCTTACCATAATATATAGACTGTGCAGCTGCTATTCTTATCCAATTGCCAATCTTCATATTGTAGGCACTAGTGATGTACCAATGTTGCCCCCTTTTGCCTGGGTGACCATGTTGGGGGTAAGTGGGGGCCCCTGAAGGGGGGATGCTTTTGATAAGGGCAGCACATTTTGTAATTTGACACCTACACAATCATATATACACCGCCATAACACTGACATCTCCCTTGTGGCCTGCGGCCGAGGTTGGGAGGCAGACATAAGTAGGATATACCTTGTATCCGACATAAGGATGTGGGCCTAGCAAAAGCGGCTTGGGAAAAGTATTTTAAAAAGGATGTTGGCTGTACCCTAATATTATATCTTTTATCAAATACCTATCACTTAAACACAGATTCTACTCAGCTCCCACAAATACAATATGGAGGACCTAGTTTGACATAAGGATAACTATGCCTTACAGAAACCCCTAAATATGGCCCTCTCTGTTTTCCTACCCCTACCTTCTCACATCCTAGGCAGATTGGTATTATTTTTTACTAAACATACAGTATAATCCGCCAATGGCAGCTATACTTATAACTGGAAATAGGCTCAGCCACATACTGCATTCTCGCCAATAGACTTGTACAAGTCCACGGATTCATCCTTTACTTGTGGGATATGATCCTCCTGCTAACAGGAAGTGGCAAAGAGCACCACAGCAGAGCTGTCTATATAGCCCCTCCCTTGACTCCACCCCCCAGTCATTCTCTTCGCCTACTTTTTATTTTAAATGGTACCGGTGTGTACTATTTTCCCTCAGGCAGCAGATGGATAAAGACTTCTGCCTGGAGGCTGATGATCTTAGCAGTTGTCACTAAGATCCAGAGCAGTTCCCACAGAATGGTTGAAGAGTACTTAAGAAACTTCAGTGTGAGGAACGTTTTTCATATAAGCAGTGAGGTATGTTCAGTCATTTTTTTCTGGAGAGACTGTGGTATTTCAGAATTAGCTGACAGTATCCCCATGAGGGAAAGGGTAAGCAGTAATCCTAAAAGATATAGAGGGGTATTACTAAGCTTGCATATATGGGCTAACGTTTTTATGAGGAACGTTTTTCATGCTTAATGAGAGGGTACACATGGCTTCTTTTTGGGTTTAGGAACCCACATGGCTAGTTTTAGACCGCTCTGGTGCGGTTCATTTGGGCTGAGAGACATCGAGTGAGATGGGCGGGGCCTATTTTTGCGCCTCAGTTGCGCAGTTGTTTTTGACAGGCAAGCAGCAAGCTCCAACTCCGGTGGGCCCTTGTGAGCTGTATTGGGCCAAATCGAAGCTTTAACCCGGTTTTACAGACCCCTGAGGGCAGGTAGGCGCCACAGCAGGGCTGTGGCGAGGTGCAGGGGGTGTTTTTTCTTGATTTAAATGTTTATTAATTATCCGTTTTTTCTAGTAAGGGTTAAGTGTTCCTTTCCTTGTGGGGCAAACTTAGCTGCATAGTTTGGATGCTTATATCATAAAATTGAAAAGATTTGATTGTTTTAAAGCAGTTTTGCAAAACTTGTATGCTTTTTTTTTCTCTTAAAGACGCAGTACCGTTTTTTAAGATTGTTATTTTTTCACTAAATAAAGTGTTTTCAAGCCAGTTTGTGGTCATTACTAGCCTGTTTAACATGTCTGACATTGAGGAAAGCCAATGTTCCATGTGTTTAGAAGCCATTGTGGAAACCCCACTTAAAATGTGTCCCTCATGTACTGAAAGGGCCTTAAATTGCAAAGAACATATTTTAGCTGATAAAAGTATGTTGCAGGATGATTCTCAGTCAGAAGAGAATCAGGTTATGCCATCTAATTCTCCCCAAGTGTCACAACCGTTAATGCCCGCACAAGCGATGCCAAATACTAGTGCGTCTAATTCTTTCACCCTGCAAGATATGGCCACAGTTATGTCTACTACCCTCACAGAGGTTTTATCTAAACTGCCTGGGTTGCAGGGGAAGCGCAGTAGGTCCGGTGTGAGAGTAAATGCTGAGCCCTCTGACGCTTTATTAGCCATCTCCGATGTACCCTCACAATGTTCTGAGTTGGGGGTGAGGGAATTGCTGTCTGAGGGAGAGCTTTCTGATTCAGGAAAGATGTTCCCTCAAACAGACTCAGATATGACGGCTTTTAAGTTTAAGCTAGAACACCTCCGCTTGTTGCTCAGGGAGGTTTTGGCGACTCTGGATGATTGTGACCCTATTGTAGTTCCACCAGAGATATTGTGTAAAATGTGCATACAAAGAGAGAAGCACTCTACCAGGAACGAACAACAGCTCAGTGGCTTGTTCTATGGCGATTTACCACCCGGAAGCAGCCTCTTTTAGACCAGTGTGCTTTTCACAGAAGAAAACTTTCCTGAAGTATATCAGTCTGATCCCGCCAAGTAAGGTCAGTCCAGCCCCGAAATACCAGGCAATTCTCCTCTGAACAAGGAACATGACAACCCCAGATGATCGTTACGGCCTTCTATGGGCCTCGTCAGTGAGGTGCAGCCACATTCCTCTAAGCACACTGGGCAAGGAGTCCACGTCTGGTTTCCCCCATCACCCATAGGGAGACTTCCCCAGGGTCATAATAATTTGCATACAAAGAGAGAAGCGCTCTACCAGGAACGAACAACAGCTCAGTGGCTTGTTCTATGGCGATTAACCACCCGGAAGCAGCCTCTTTTAGACCAGTGTGCTTTTCACAGAAGAAAACTTTCCTGAAGTATATCAGTCTGATCCTGCCAAGTAAGGTCAGTCCAGCCCCGAAATACCAGGCAATTCTCCTCTGAACAAGGAACATGACAACCCCAGACGATCGTATTGTGTAAAATGGATAGATATCTAGAGGTTCCTACTTACACTAATGTTTTTCCGGTCCCTAAGAGGATTTCGGACATTGTTACTAAGGAGTGGGATAGACCAGGTATTCCGTTCTCTCCCCCTCCTACTTTTAAGAAAATGTTTCCCATATCTGACACCATTCGGGATTCGTGGCAAACGGTCCCTAAGGTGGAGGGAGCTATTTCTACCCTGGCTAAGCATACAACTATACCTATTGAGGACAGTTGGGCTTTCAAAGATCCTATGGATAAAAAATTAGAGGGTCTTCTAAAGAAAATATTTATTCATCAGGGTTTTCTTCTGCAACCTATAGCATGCATTGTTCCTGTAACTACTGCAGCTGCTTTTTGGTTCGAGGCTCTAAAGGAGGCTCTTAAGGTTGAGACCCCATTAGATGATATTCTGGACAGAATTAAGGCTCTCAAGCTAGCTAATTCTTTCATTACAGATGCCGCTTTTCAACTGGCTAAATTAGCGGCAAAGAATTCAGGTTTTGCCATTTTAGCGCGTAGAGCGTTATGGCTTAAGTCCTGGTCTGCTGATGTGTCATCAAAATCTAAGCTTTTAGCTATTCCTTTCAAGGGTAAGACCCTATTCGGACCTGAACTGAAAGAGATAATTTCCGACATCACTGGAGGAAAAGGCCATGCCCTTCCTCAGGATAAGACAAATAATATGAGGACCAAACATAATAATTTTCGTTCCTTTTGAAACTTCAAAGGTGGTCCCCCTACCTCCTCCTCTGCCGCAAAGCAGGAGGGGAATTTTGCTCAATCCAAGTCAGTCTGGAGACCTAACCAGACTTGGAATAAGGGTAAACAGGCCAAGAAGCCCGCTGCTGCCACCAAGACAGCATGAAGAGGCAGCCCCGATCCGGGACTGGATCTAGTAGGGTTCAGACTTTCTCTCTTTGCTCAGGCTTGGGCAAGAGACGTTCAGGACTCCTGGGATTTAGAAATCGCTACCCAGGGGTATCTTCTAGAATTCAAAGATTCTTCTCCAAGGGGGAGATTTCATCTTTCACCTTTCACGGTTGTCTGTAAACCAGACAAAAAGAGAGGCGTTCTTACGCTGTGTAGAAGACCTATATACTATGGGAGTAATCTGCCCAATTCCAAAAGCAGAACAGGGGCAGGGGTTTTACTCCAATCTGTTCGTGGTTCCCAAAAAAGAGGGAACATTCAGACCGATTTAAGATCTCAAGATCCTAAACAAATTTTCCTGTCCTTCAAGATGGAGACCATTCGAACTATTTTACCAATGATCCAGGAGGGTCAATATATGACCACCGTGGATTTGAAGGATGCGTTCCTATCCACAAAGATCATCACCAGTTCCTCAGGTTCGCCTTCCTGGACAAGCATTACCAGTTTGTGGCTCTTCCCTTCGGGTTAGCCACAGCTCCCAGAATTTTCACAAAAGTGCTCCCTTTTGGCGGTTCTAAGGCCTCGGGGCATAGCAGTGGTGCCTTATCTGGATGATATCTTAATTCAGGCGTCAACTTACTAACTAGCCAAATCGTGTTGGCTTTTCTAAGATCTCACGGGTGGAAGGTGAACATAAAGAAGAGTTCACTTATCCCTCTCACAAGAGTTCCATTCCTGGGAACTCTAATAGACTCGGTAGACATGAAAATTTTCCTGACGGAGGTCAGAAAATCAAATATTTTAACCACCTGCTGAGCACTTCATTCCTCAGCCGTCAGTGGCTCAGTGTATGGAGGTAATTGGACTAATGGTAGCGGCAATGGACATAGTTCCGTTTGCTCACTTGCATCTCAGACCACTGCAACTATGCATGCTCAGACAGTGGAATGGGGACTATGCAAATTTATCTCCTCACATAAATCTGGATCAAGAGACCAGAGACTCTCTTCTTTGGTGGTTGTCACAGGATCATCTGTCCCAGGGAATGTGTTTCCGCAGGTCAGCATGAGTCATAGTGACGACGGACGCCAGCCTATTGGGCTGGGGTGCAGTCTGGAATTCCCTGAAAGCACAGGGTGTGTGGACTCAGGAGGAGGCTCTCCTTCCAATAAATATTCTAGAACTGAGAGCGATATTCAACGCGCTTCAGGCGTGGCCTCAGCTGGCTTCAGCCAGATTCATAAGATTCCAGTCTGACAATATCACAACTGTGGCATATATCAATTATCAAGGGGGAACAAAGAGTTCTCTAGCGATGATAGAGGTTTCCAAAATAATTCGATGGCCAGAGACTCACTCTTGCCATCTATCAGCAATCTATATCCCAGGAGTGGAGAACTGGGAAGCGGATTTTCTAAGTCGTCAGACTTTTCATCCGGGGGAGTGGGAGCTCCATCCGGAGGTGTTTGCACAATTGATTCATCAATGGGGCACACCAGAATTGGATCTGATGGCATCTCATCAGAATGCCAAACTTCCTTGTTACGGGTCCAGATCAAGGGATCCCCAAGCAGTACTGATAGATGCTCTAGCAGTACCTTGGTCGTTCAACCTGGCTTATGTGTTTCCACCATTTCCTCTCCTTCCTCGTCAGATCGCTAGAATCAAACAGGAGAGGGCTTTGGTGATTTTGATAGCACCTGCGTGGCCACGCAGGACTTGGTATGCAGACCTGGTGGAAATGTCATCTCTACCACCGTGGACACTGCCACAGAGACAGGACCTTCTCATTCAAGGTCCATTCCAGCATCCAAATCTAGTTTCTCTGTCATAGATACCTTGATTCAGGCTCGAAAGCCTTTCACTAGGAAGATTTACCATAAGATATGGCGTAAATATCTTTATTGGTGTGAATCCAAAGGCTACTCATGGAGTAAGATCAGGATTCCTAGGATTTTTCCTTTCTCCAAGAAGGATTGGAGAAAGGGTTATCAGCTAGTTCCTTAAAGGGACAGATATGTGCTTTGTAAATTTTGCTGCACAAGCATCTGGCAGATGTTCCAGACGTTCAGTCGTTTTGTCAGGCTTTGGTTAGAATTAAGCCTGTGTTTAAACCTGTTGCTCCGCCATGGAGTTTAAATTTAGTTCTTAAAGTTCTTCAAGGGGTCCCGTTTGAACCTATGCATTCCATAGATATTAAGCTTCTATCTTGGAAAGTTCTATTTTTAGTTGCTATCTCTTCGGCTCAAAGAGTTTCTGAACTATCTGCATTGCAATGCGACTCGCCTTATCTTGTTTTCCATTCTGATAAGGTGGTTTTGCATACCAAACCTGGATTCCTTCCTAAGGTTGTTACTAATAAGAACATTAATCAGGAAATTGTTGTTCCTTCCCTGTGTCCTAATCCTTCCTCTAAGAAGGAGCGTCTGTATCACAACTTGGACGTGGTTCGTGCTTTGAATTTTTACTTGCAAGCGACCAAAGATTTCCGTCAAACATCTTCTCTGTTTGTTGTCTATTCTGGAAAGCGTAGAGGTCAAAAAGCTATGGCTACCTCTCTTTCTTTTTGGCTGAAAAACATCATCCGTTTGGCATACGAGACTGCTGGACAGCAGCCTCATGAACGAATTACAGCTCACTCTACTAGAGCGGTGGCTTCCACATGGGCTTTTAAAAAACATAATTTATGTAAGAACTTACCTGATAAATTCATTTCTTTCATATTAGCAAGAGTCCATGAGCTAGTGACGTATGGGATATACATTCCTACCAGGAGGGGCAAAGTTTCCCAAACCTTAAAATGCCTATAAATACACCCCTCACCACACCCACAATTCAGTTTAACGAATAGCCAAGAAGTGGGGTGATAAGAAAAAAGTGCGAAAGCATATAAAATAAGGAATTGGAATAATTGTGCTTTATACAAAAAAATCATAACCACCACAAAAAAGGGCGGGCCTCATGGACTCTTGCTAATATGAAAGAAATGAATTTATCAGGTAAGTTCTTACATAAAGTTTCTTTCATGTAATTAGCAAGAGTCCATGAGCTACTGACGTATGGGATAATGACTACCCAAGATGTGGATCTTTCCACACAAGAGTCACTAGAGAGGGAGGGATAAAATAAAGACAGCCAATTCCTGCTGAAAATAATCCACACCCAAAATAAAGTTTAATGAAAAACATAAGCAGAAGATTCAAACTGAAACCACTGCCAGAAGTACTTTTCTACCAAAAACTGCTTCAGAAGAAGAAAATACATCAAAATGGTAGAATTTAGTAAAAGTATGCAAAGAGGACCAAGTTGCTGCTTTGCAAATCTGATCAATCGAAGCTTCATTCCTAAACGCCCAGGAAGTAGAAACTGAACTAGTAGAATGAACTGTAATCCTTAGAGGTGGAGTTTTACCCGACTCGACATAAGCATGATGAAATAAAGATTTCAACCAAGATGCCAAAGAAATGGCAGAAGCTTTCTGGCCTTTTCTAGAACCGGAAAAGATAACAAATAAACTAGAAGTCTTACGGAAAGACTTAGTAGCTTCAACATAATATTTCAAAGCTCTAACAACATCCAAAGAATGCAACGATTTCTCCCTAGAATTCTTAGGATTAGGACATAATGAAGGAACCACAATTTCTCTACTAATGTTGTTGGAATTCACAACTTTAGGTAAAAAATCAAAAGAAGTTCGCAACACCGCCTTATCCTGATGAAAAATCAGAAAAGAAGACTCACAAGAAAGAGCAGATAATTCAGAAACTCTTCTGGCAGAAGAGATTGCCAAAAGGAACAAAACTTTCCAAGAAAGTAATTTAATGTCCAATGAATGCATAGGTTCAAACGGAGGAGCTTGAAGAGCCCCCAGAACCAAATTCAAACTCCAAAGAGGAGAAATTTACTTAATGACAGGTTTTATACGAACCAAAGCTTGTACAAAACAATGAATATCAGGAAGAATAGCAATCTTTCTATGAAAAAGAACAGAAAGAGCAGAGATTTGACCTTTCAAGGAACTTGCGGACAACCCTTATCTAAACCATCCTGAAGAAACTGTAAAATTCTCGGTATTCTAAAAGAATGCCAAAAAATGATGAGAAAGACACCAAGAAATATAAGTCTTCCAGACTCTATAATATATCTTTAGAAACGAATTTGAGCAATGGCACTACACTTCGACACGCTCCCCAGTATCTCTATAGTGGTCAATGTTAGTTGGTTATTGTGTAATCAATCTATGCTGTTAAAGGGAGGGGTGCTACCGCACAACAATAGCATTCACACAAAGAGTGGAGGTGATAAAGTCACTTCCACGAAAGAATGCGGTTCTAGCACTCACTGTCTTAACCTCATATGCGGCGTTAACTTCCAGAGTATAAAACTTAACTTTTATTTATTTAACTAAAATAATTGGAGAAGGGGGGAAGACAAGGGGGAAAAAACATAAACAGTTAAAAGCCTAGGATAAAGTAGTCCTGTATAGATTTTATTATATGTAATAATGTGTCTAAATAGGCCTTTGGGGTATGATAGCCCAGATAATAATATTACAATATAATCTATACAGAAATCAATGTGGCACACCGGCTCAATTAAATAAAGCTATGTTGATGTGGTGTAGATTGTTATACCGATACCCAGTGTGGGATTATTTCAGATCAACTGAGTTAAGGATTCTAAATTATAAGCCGTAGCCTGGATGTCTTATGCAATAAGTGGTCAGTTTAATGCTGGTATAATATGTTTATGTGTACATATTGCTGTCATCCATACTCTAAGGCTGTTATTCCTTTACAGTGATCTGTTACATATAGGATAATCTACACAAGAGATGTTGGTTTTATATTGGTTGTCCAGTGGGGGAAACTGAACTTATATTAAAGTGCTGGGCTAATTCTGTTCTCTAAGGTATATGAGATAAGACAGCTGCCAGTTTTGTCTTTCAGTTATTCACTGTTGTATCAATATAAATCACTTGATAGTGATATTGTTGTTACTGCTGTTATCTATCCATTCACTCACTTTTGTATTCACTTATCGTAGGGTTAATGTTAAATAGATTGGTTTGTATGCATTATACTATCCCAATACCACTTATATATTTGTGTTTGATCCTCTGGTCTGGGATGATTTTATGTAGAGAATCAGCTAGGGTATTATATAATCAAGCTGTTATTCTTTCAAGTTTAAGTGTAACTTGTTCAATCTGTATTCTTATTGTATTTCCTAATAGCTTAGTATGTATTGGAAAAGCCCTAGATATTCTGTATTCCCATGTAGTAATAGTAGTGTGGTATTAAACATACAGAGGTAACTTTATTTTAGTGCAGCAGTGATTTTATTACTGTATTGTTCTTATGTAGGTCCCAGTAAAATGTTAAATACTATTACTGATTATTGGTCTGATTAAATCAGAGTATTCTAGTGCAGTAATGCCACTGCACAGTATTAAGTATTCAGGTATTAGTTTGTACACCAGTTATGCACCTATGATGAGTATTATAGTGAGTTATGATTGTTGAGTTTGATTTCACTGAGCAAGGGTAGTATCACTTTAATGCAATCTCGGTTATTATTTCAAATATAAAATTGTGTTCCACAGGTAAACCGTAATATGGTTCTTTTTGATGTTTTGAACAACAGTAGTGTGCCTGCAGGGAGATCGCTACATGTAACTCGATAACCTCTTAGTGTTTGCCCTTTGGCACGCTTTTGTAGTATAGTAAGATTTTTATTGTGAATACTATTTTCTTATACACAGAAAAATATCAAGCTGCCAGCATGCAGTTTGTTATATTACTCTGCTGTTGTGAATCTAACTCCTGATTGTTAGTCTGGATTAGCAGTAATTTGCGCTGTAACTGGTTTAGCTTATACTCTAAGTTGGCTTAGTTACCCATGTAAATATCCCATACCGGTTATAGCCTTATTGTAATGGTTAATCGTAACCTTATTACTGGTTATGCCATACAGGAGTTATAAATATAGGTTACTGGTATAAGCGATATTAGTCAGTGGGTGTCCCTCTAAGGAGTTTCCTAAAATAGTGTACCGCGCTGACACCCTATTGATGCCGGTGAGCCATAGTCTAACGTAACCGACTACTTTATCCTAATTTTTTAAAAAAAGAGCTTAACAATGCTCTGTCTCTACACCTAACGCGTTTCGCCCGTATAGGGCTTTATCAAAGGCGGCGGGCCGCCCGTCTCTGAGAAATTTAAACCCGGTATGAACCGGAAGTTCCGCCTTAGAAATTTTCTGGTTGGGCAAATCTATATGTCAATCTAGGTTCCTGTGTTTTCATGTTGTGGGTCCCGGATGTTGTTAAGGAGGATTTTAACTTATTCACTTAAGGTGGAATGTATGTAAATAAAGTCTATTGGGTGTCTATTTATTATTATGTGTATACACAGATTTGACATTACATTCCAGTATGATGTCCTCCATGGCAAATTTGTTAAGTTATATTTTGGATAATTTAAATTACTTATATTATTGCAATGTAATAATATGTATATATTCTCTTTGTTGAGCTATATGTACTAAGTTTGAGATAAGGTCTTTGGATCGTATATCTTTTCCCATGTTTATAGTATTTTGATGAGGGTACTATTTCAAAAGTTGACTCGTTTAGTGATATGCCATCCTGAAATATGTCCTAAAATAATCGTATCTATATTGATTGTTTGCCTATTTGTGAGTCCACAGGATTCTTCTAAAACTAGGTATGTAGGTATGTAGATATAGAGATCTTGGGTGGCTAGTCAGATGATGATTTTAACTTTAAAATCAACTGTTCGTATTTGTGGTATTCTCATACTTGCCTCCGGTGTTCTGAAAGATTTATATCAGGAAATTAATTATTAAAATGGAGTCGGAGCAAGTGACAAGAGAAACTATGTTAGAATAGGAGAATCAATGGTGTTTTATGTTGTTTTATTGTTGTATTTTTTTGTTTTTTATTCATTATTTATTTCCCTTATTCTATGAGGACATTTAACTGCTGATTTAATGAAACGTAATAAATTATAAGAGATGTAGTGACTATGCGTGCTATTAATAACCTAATGTTATGTGGTTGGGTGTAAATTGTGAACAGTGTAATGTGTCTTAAACTCTAAAAAGTCACAAAAAGAAAACTTGGGTCCCATGTGCCCACAGAGGGAACCCTCAAAATAACAAAAAACAATTTCTAAGTGAAAAGTGAGGTAAGTGAGAGTATTCTGTTAAGAATTATTTTCTTTTATTATTCAAAAAAATTTTTTATGTTTTTTTGTGTTTTATACTAGTGAAGTGTAGCGTGTTTCGACGTGTTGTGACAAATGTCTGTATTCTGTGGTTAGTGAATGATATAGTGATATGAAGTGATAAAAAGATTTTTATATTGTTCTCCAATTCTTATTTTGAGAAGAGAGAAGGTGAAAATCCTATACTTGTGTAGCATAAGTTAAAGTGATAATGAATTAATATACACAATGTTCCCTTATTGGTGGTTACTTCTAAGGAAATTAACGGTTGGGTGTTAGTGGTGGTTTAGTGCATAATGTGACAATACTCAGTTTGTTGTCATTGTAGTAAAAAGGTTTTTATTCTCATAGAGTGTCTTGTGTAAATTTTTATCGAATCCTTCTAGCATGATAACTCTCATTTTAGTTTCCTTCCAGATAGTTTGTTTATTTATATTAATGTATCTTGTAATCTCGACATAGTTGTGGTTTGTTTTGGAAAAATGATAACTTTTTATCATTTCTGTGTAGTTTGTTTTATGGATATTTCACCATTGTTGATTAGATTGCAGTTTTTCAGAAGATATTTGCCTAAGATAGTTTTTGGCAATAAAAAATTTTTTGTTCATCTCTCCATATCTATAAAAATGTGAAATAATTATTTTGTTCATTAAGGCCTATTGGATATATTGAGTTGAGTAAGTATATCCATCTACTCTCTGCTCTTAATAGGGCAGTTTCAAGATCTCCTCCTCTTATCCCTAGGCTCACTTTTTCTATTCCCCAGCAAACCAAATCTTCTTGTCTTGAGTTGTGGTGTTCCAAAAAGTGTGTTGCTACACTGGTGATGGCTTTACCATCCAATTTATCTTTTCCTGCATTTTTGATGTTCCTTAGGTGTTCCATTAATCTGGTTCTTAGTTTTCTAGTCGACATGCCGACGTAGTATTTGTCACATGTGCATCGAAGTACATAGATTATGCCTTCACTTTGGCAGCTGATATATCTCCTAATTTTATGTATTGTGCCAAAACGGTCCGTGATGTTCGTGGTTTTCTTGATGTATTTACAAGTGCTGCAGTTTCCACATTTGTGACATCCTGGATTAAATGCAGTTTTTGTTTTCTTTGGTTGGAAATGACTGCTGGTTAGTAAATCTTTTAGATTTTTAGTTCGTCTGTAACTTATAGCAGGTCTATTTCCTAAGCATCTTTTCAGTGTGGGATCAGTCATTAGAATATCCCAGTGTTTTGATATGATTTGTACAACCTCAGAGGTTTGTGAATTATATGTGAGAACCAGCCTAGGTTTATTGTCATTGGTTTTCGTCTTTTTATGTAATAGATCTTGTCTTTTGGTTCTCTGGGCTCTATATTTGGCTTGTTTGATCTTCCTTTTACTGTAGCCTCTTTCTATTAGCCGGGAGGATACTTGTTTCGCTCGTATTTGAAATGTCGCATCTTCCGAGCAGTTCCTTCTAGTTCTGAGGAATTCACCTGTTGGTAAACCTCGGATGGTACCTGGTGCATGCGCACTTGTACTATGTAGGATGCTGTTGGTTGCTGTATGTTTTCTGTACAGATCTGTTTGAATGTTGCCTTCAGAATCTTTTTTAATAGTCAGGTCTAAGAAATTTATTTCACTTTGACTTGCTTCATGCGTGAGTTTTATATTTAAGTTGTTCCTGTTCAATATGTTTAAAAATGTCAGAAGTTCCTCTTGGGTTCCCTCCCAGATGAAAAAGATGTCATCTATGTACCTTATCCACATGGGTATAAGGTCTGTGTATATGTTGTTTGTATCAGAGAACACTTCTTCTGCCTCCCACCATCCTAAAAAGAGATTGGCATAGGTCGGGGCACAGGCTGTGCCCATGGCAGTGCCCCGGACCTGTAGATAGTGTTGGTTGTCAAAGATGAATGTGTTGTTGGTTAGTACAAATTCCAGTAGGCTAAGGATGAAATCATCATGAGGTCTTCCCTCTCCAGATTTTTGTTCTAAGAAGTAGCGAACTGCTTGTAAACCATCTTTATGTTGGATTGATGTATATAATGACTCAACATCCGTTGTTACCAGCCACGTTGATTTGTTCAAAGAGATATTGTTGAGTCTTTGAAGAACCTGCATGGTGTCTTGAACGTATGAGGGGAGCTCTGCAACATACTCTCTTAAGCGGAAATCTATATATTCGCTTGCTCTTTCAGTAAGGCAGCCTATTCCGGAGACAATGGGTCTTCCTGGTGGAGTTTCTTGATTCTTGTGGATCTTCGGTATTAGATAGAATGTTGCAGTCTTTGGTTTTGTTACGTTGAGGTATTTTTTCTCTTTTTCATTGATAATTCCTTCATATGCAGCTTCCGTAATCAGCTTATTATATTTCTTGTGGATGTTAGTTATTGGGTTGTTAAACAGTTTCACATAGCAACTTGTATCTTTTAGTTGTTTGTATACTTCTTTTAAGTATAATGTGAGGGGCCAAATTACGATGTTGCCGCCCTTGTCTGAATTTCTAATGACTACTTCATCCCAATTTTGCATCTCTTGCAGTGCTTGTCTCTCCTTGTAGGTTAGATTATTGATTTTAGGAGGTATATTCAAACTGGTAATTTCATTGCAGACCATCTCATTGAATATGTCCAATTGTGGGGCATTTACGTTTTGCGGTACAAAGGTAGATTTGTTATGGATTTTATTTCTCCATTTTTTGTTCATACTTGGATCATTTTCATCCAATAAGCTCTGTAAATCTTGAATTGTTTGTATTTCTTCTGAGTTCCAGCCCCATTCTGGTTCTTTGTCTGTAAAGAATTTTTTTAGGAGCAGTTTCCGTATGTATAGTTGAATGTCTTTTATGACTTCAAATTTGTCTATTGTTTGTGATGGACAAAATGAGAGTCCCTTTGATAATAAACAGATATGGCTTTCTGAGAGTTGGATGTCAGACAGATTGATAATTCTTAGTGATTCAGACGTATTTGGGAGAATGGACTGGGGGTCCTCTTGTATTGATTCCCATTCTTCTGATGGTTCGATTGTTGAAATGTCCTCCCTCTGGCTGGCTTTTTGTTTTTTCCTCCCCCCTCTTCTGGTTTGTCTTCTTCCCCGCCTGATTCTAAAAAATCCTTCCTCTTATTACGACTGGATGATCTTGGGGCTAATGTTGTTGTTCTGTTGGGGATCGGAGTAGCTGTACCAGAGCTGCCTTCCTCTCCATCTGTGTCTGATACGTCACTCTCTACAATGGTTACCTTTGGATTTTTGTTTGGCTGTCTGTAAAACGATCTATTACGCCATTTATATACTCTGTTGTTGCTGAAGTCATTGATGTCTCTATTCAATTTACCTTGTTTGGTATTTTTTAGTTCTAATTCATATTTGTCCAGTTCTTTCTGGTAGGCTTTATATGATTTTTCAAATTCTGAGTTGTCTTGGAATTGTTTCAGTATTTCATTTTGTTCTTTTATTTTAGCTTCCAATAGGTCATATTCTGATTGGTCATTTTTCATGAGTATTTTCATTAGTTTTGTGGAACATTCTGAGAGTGCTTCCTCCCATTCTATGCTCAGTTGTTGATTTTTAAATTCATATGCCGGGAACAACTGAATTCTTAGACCTCTGGGTATAAGTTTCTTTTGAATATATTTTTCGAAAAAATGACGGTTCCACCATACTTTATCTTGTTTAAACATGGTCTTATGTAATTCTCTGAGGGCCCCATCCAGTGAGGTTACTGTATTGTGTGGTTTAGAGATATTGCCATCCTCAAAGATTTCTTCTAGATCAGCTGCTCTTTTCTGCTGTCTATTTTGTCTATCTAGGTCCCACGGGAATGCCATGTTCCTGATTATTTCTATAGAGGTCTGTGTGCTCTATTGCTCGAGATTTCTGGATAACCCAGATAGCTAAGATTATTAGAAACGAATTTGAGCAATGGCACTACACTTCGACACGCTCCCCAGTATCTCTATAGTGGTCAATGTTAGTTGGTTATTGTGTAATCAATCTATGCTGTTAAAGGGAGGGGTGCTACCGCACAACAATAGCATTCACACAAAGAGTGGAGGTGATAAAGTCACTTCCACGAAAGAATGCGGTTCTAGCACTCACTGTCTTAACCTCATATGCGGCGTTAACTTCCAGAGTATAAAACTTAACTTTTATTTATTTAACTAAAATAATTGGAGAAGGGGGGAAGACAAGGGGGAAAAAACATAAACAGTTAAAAGCCTAGGATAAAGTAGTCCTGTATAGATTTTATTATATGTAATAATGTGTCTAAATAGGCCTTTGGGGTATGATAGCCCAGATAATAATATTACAATATAATCTATACAGAAATCAATGTGGCACACCGGCTCAATTAAATAAAGCTATGTTGATGTGGTGTAGATTGTTATACCGATACCCAGTGTGGGATTATTTCAGATCAACTGAGTTAAGGATTCTAAATTATAAGCCGTAGCCTGGATGTCTTATGCAATAAGTGGTCAGTTTAATGCTGGTATAATATGTTTATGTGTACATATTGCTGTCATCCATACTCTAAGGCTGTTATTCCTTTACAGTGATCTGTTACATATAGGATAATCTACACAAGAGATGTTGGTTTTATATTGGTTGTCCAGTGGGGGAAACTGAACTTATATTAAAGTGCTGGGCTAATTCTGTTCTCTAAGGTATATGAGATAAGACAGCTGCCAGTTTTGTCTTTCAGTTATTCACTGTTGTATCAATATAAATCACTTGATAGTGATATTGTTGTTACTGCTGTTATCTATCCATTCACTCACTTTTGTATTCACTTTGATAAAGCCCTATACGGGCGAAACGCGTTAGGTGTAGAGACAGAGCATTGTTAAGCTCTTTTTTTAAAAAATTAGGATAAAGTAGTCGGTTACGTTAGACTATGGCTCACCGGCATCAATAGGGTGTCAGCGCGGTACACTATTTTAGGAAACTCCTTAGAGGGACACCCACTGACTAATATCGCTTATACCAGTAACCTATATTTATAACTCCTGTATGGCATAACCAGTAATAAGGTTACGATTAACCATTACAATAAGGCTATAACCACAAAACTAATGAAAATACTCATGAAAAATGACCAATCAGAATATGACCTATTGGAAGCTAAAATAAAAGAACAAAATGAAATACTGAAACAATTCCAAGACAACTCAGAATTTGAAAAATCATATAAAGCCTACCAGAAAGAACTGGACAAATATGAATTAGAACTAAAAAATACCAAACAAGGTAAATTGAATAGAGACATCAATGACTTCAGCAACAACAGAGTATATAAATGGCGTAATAGATCGTTTTACAGACAGCCAAACAAAAATCCAAAGGTAACCATTGTAGAGAGTGACGTATCAGACACAGATGGAGAGGAAGGCAGCTCTGGTACAGCTACTCCGATCCCCAACAGAACAACAACATTAGCCCCAAGATCATCCAGTCGTAATAAGAGGAAGGATTTTTTAGAATCAGGCGGGGAAGAAGACAAACCAGAAGAGGGGGGAGGAAAAAACAAAAAGCCAGCCAGAGGGAGGACATTTCAACAATCGAACCATCAGAAGAATGGGAATCAATACAAGAGGACCCCCAGTCCATTCTCCCAAATACGTCTGAATCACTAAGAATTATCAATCTGTCTGACATCCAACTCTCAGAAAGCCATATCTGTTTATTATCAAAGGGACTCTCATTTTGTCCATCACAAACAATAGACAAATTTGAAGTCATAAAAGACATTCAACTATACATACGGAAACTGCTCCTAAAAAAATTCTTTACAGACAAAGAACCAGAATGGGGCTGGAACTCAGAAGAAATACAAACAATTCAAGATTTACAGAGCTTATTGGATGAAAATGATCCAAGTATGAACAAAAAATGGAGAAATAAAATCCATAACAAATCTACCTTTGTACCGCAAAACGTAAATGCCCCACAATTGGACATATTCAATGAGATGGTCTGCAATGAAATTACCAGTTTGAATATACCTCCTAAAATCAATAATCTAACCTACAAGGAGAGACAAGCACTGCAAGAGATGCAAAATTGGGATGAAGTAGTCATTAGAAATTCAGACAAGGGCGGCAACATCGTAATTTGGCCCCTCACATTATACTTAAAAGAAGTATACAAACAACTAAAAGATACAAGTTGCTATGTGAAACTGTTTAACAACCCAATAACTAACATCCACAAGAAATATAATAAGCTGATTACGGAAGCTGCATATGAAGGAATTATCAATGAAAAAGAGAAAAAATACCTCAACGTAACAAAACCAAAGACTGCAACATTCTATCTAATACCGAAGATCCACAAGAATCAAGAAACTCCACCAGGAAGACCCATTGTCTCCGGAATAGGCTGCCTTACTGAAAGAGCAAGCGAATATATAGATTTCCGCTTAAGAGAGTATGTTGCAGAGCTCCCCTCATACGTTCAAGACACCATGCAGGTTCTTCAAAGACTCAACAATATCTCTTTGAACAAATCAACGTGGCTGGTAACAACGGATGTTGAGTCATTATATACATCAATCCAACATAAAGATGGTTTACAAGCAGTTCGCTACTTCTTAGAACAAAAATCTGGAGAGGGAAGACCTCATGATGATTTCATCCTTAGCCTACTGGAATTTGTACTAACCAACAACACATTCATCTTTGACAACCAACACTATCTACAGGTCCGGGGCACTGCCATGGGCACAGCCTGTGCCCCGACCTATGCCAATCTCTTTTTAGGATGGTGGGAGGCAGAAGAAGTGTTCTCTGATACAAACAACATATACACAGACCTTATACCCATGTGGATAAGGTACATAGATGACATCTTTTTCATCTGGGAGGGAACCCAAGAGGAACTTCTGACATTTTTAAACATATTGAACAGGAACAACTTAAATATAAAACTCACGCATGAAGCAAGTCAAAGTGAAATAAATTTCTTAGACCTGACTATTAAAAAAGATTCTGAAGGCAACATTCAAACAGATCTGTACAGAAAACATACAGCAACCAACAGCATCCTACATAGTACAAGTGCGCATGCACCAGGTACCATCCGAGGTTTACCAACAGGTGAATTCCTCAGAACTAGAAGGAACTGCTCGGAAGATGCGACATTTCAAATACGAGCGAAACAAGTATCCTCCCGGCTAATAGAAAGAGGCTACAGTAAAAGGAAGATCAAACAAGCCAAATATAGAGCCCAGAGAACCAAAAGACAAGATCTATTACATAAAAAGACGAAAACCAATGACAATAAACCTAGGCTGGTTCTCACATATAATTCACAAACCTCTGAGGTTGTACAAATCATATCAAAACACTGGGATATTCTAATGACTGATCCCACACTGAAAAGATGCTTAGGAAATAGACCTGCTATAAGTTACAGACGAACTAAAAATCTAAAAGATTTACTAACCAGCAGTCATTTCCAACCAAAGAAAACAAAAACTGCATTTAATCCAGGATGTCACAAATGTGGAAACTGCAGCACTTGTAAATACATCAAGAAAACCACGAACATCACGGACCGTTTTGGCACAATACATAAAATTAGGAGATATATCAGCTGCCAAAGTGAAGGCATAATCTATGTACTTCGATGCACATGTGACAAATACTACGTCGGCATGTCGACTAGAAAACTAAGAACCAGATTAATGGAACACCTAAGGAACATCAAAAATGCAGGAAAAGATAAATTGGATGGTAAAGCCATCACCAGTGTAGCAACACACTTTTTGGAACACCACAACTCAAGACAAGAAGATTTGGTTTGCTGGGGAATAGAAAAAGTGAGCCTAGGGATAAGAGGAGGAGATCTTGAAACTGCCCTATTAAGAGCAGAGAGTAGATGGATATACTTACTCAACTCAATATATCCAATAGGCCTTAATGAACAAAATAATTATTTCACATTTTTATAGATATGGAGAGATGAACAAAAAATTTTTTATTGCCAAAAACTATCTTAGGCAAATATCTTCTGAAAAACTGCAATCTAATCAACAATGGTGAAATATCCATAAAACAAACTACACAGAAATGATAAAAAGTTATCATTTTTCCAAAACAAACCACAACTATGTCGAGATTACAAGATACATTAATATAAATAAACAAACTATCTGGAAGGAAACTAAAATGAGAGTTATCATGCTAGAAGGATTCGATAAAAATTTACACAAGACACTCTATGAGAATAAAAACCTTTTTACTACAATGACAACAAACTGAGTATTGTCACATTATGCACTAAACCACCACTAACACCCAACCGTTAATTTCCTTAGAAGTAACCACCAATAAGGGAACATTGTGTATATTAATTCATTATCACTTTAACTTATGCTACACAAGTATAGGATTTTCACCTTCTCTCTTCTCAAAATAAGAATTGGAGAACAATATAAAAATCTTTTTATCACTTCATATCACTATATCATTCACTAACCACAGAATACAGACATTTGTCACAACACGTCGAAACACGCTACACTTCACTAGTATAAAACACAAAAAAACATAAAAATTTTTTTTGAATAATAAAAGAAAATAATTCTTAACAGAATACTCTCACTTACCTCACTTTTCACTTAGAAATTGTTTTTTGTTATTTTGAGGGTTCCCTCTGTGGGCACATGGGACCCAAGTTTTCTTTTTGTGACTTTTTAGAGTTTAAGACACATTACACTGTTCACAATTTACACCCAACCACATAACATTAGGTTATTAATAGCACGCATAGTCACTACATCTCTTATAATTTATTACGTTTCATTAAATCAGCAGTTAAATGTCCTCATAGAATAAGGGAAATAAATAATGAATAAAAAACAAAAAAATACAACAATAAAACAACATAAAACACCATTGATTCTCCTATTCTAACATAGTTTCTCTTGTCACTTGCTCCGACTCCATTTTAATAATTAATTTCCTGATATAAATCTTTCAGAACACCGGAGGCAAGTATGAGAATACCACAAATACGAACAGTTGATTTTAAAGTTAAAATCATCATCTGACTAGCCACCCAAGATCTCTATATCTACATACCTACATACCTAGTTTTAGAAGAATCCTGTGGACTCACAAATAGGCAAACAATCAATATAGATACGATTATTTTAGGACATATTTCAGGATGGCATATCACTAAACGAGTCAACTTTTGAAATAGTACCCTCATCAAAATACTATAAACATGGGAAAAGATATACGATCCAAAGACCTTATCTCAAACTTAGTACATATAGCTCAACAAAGAGAATATATACATATTATTACATTGCAATAATATAAGTAATTTAAATTATCCAAAATATAACTTAACAAATTTGCCATGGAGGACATCATACTGGAATGTAATGTCAAATCTGTGTATACACATAATAATAAATAGACACCCAATAGACTTTATTTACATACATTCCACCTTAAGTGAATAAGTTAAAATCCTCCTTAACAACATCCGGGACCCACAACATGAAAACACAGGAACCTAGATTGACATATAGATTTGCCCAACCAGAAAATTTCTAAGGCGGAACTTCCGGTTCATACCGGGTTTAAATTTCTCAGAGACGGGCGGCCCGCCGCCTTTGATAAAGCCCTATACGGGCGAAACGCGTTAGGTGTAGAGACAGAGCATTGTTAAGCTCTTTTTTTAAAAAATTAGGATAAAGTAGTCGGTTACGTTAGACTATGGCTCACCGGCATCAATAGGGTGTCAGCGCGGTACACTATTTTAGGAAACTCCTTAGAGGGACACCCACTGACTAATATCGCTTATACCAGTAACCTATATTTATAACTCCTGTATGGCATAACCAGTAATAAGGTTACGATTAACCATTACAATAAGGCTATAACCGGTATGGGATATTTACATGGGTAACTAAGCCAACTTAGAGTATAAGCTAAACCAGTTACAGCGCAAATTACTGCTAATCCAGACTAACAATCAGGAGTTAGATTCACAACAGCAGAGTATTATAACAAACTGCATGCTGGCAGCTTGATATTTTTCTGTGTATAAGAAAATAGTATTCACAATAAAAATCTTACTATACTACAAAAGCGTGCCAAAGGGCAAACACTAAGAGGTTATCGAGTTACATGTAGCGATCTCCCTGCAGGCACACTACTGTTGTTCAAAACATCAAAAAGAACCATATTACGGTTTACCTGTGGAACACAATTTTATATTTGAAATAATAACCGAGATTGCATTAAAGTGATACTACCCTTGCTCAGTGAAATCAAACTCAACAATCATAACTCACTATAATACTCATCATAGGTGCATAACTGGTGTACAAACTAATACCTGAATACTTAATACTGTGCAGTGGCATTACTGCACTAGAATACTCTGATTTAATCAGACCAATAATCAGTAATAGTATTTAACATTTTACTGGGACCTACATAAGAACAATACAGTAATAAAATCACTGCTGCACTAAAATAAAGTTACCTCTGTATGTTTAATACCACACTACTATTACTACATGGGAATACAGAATATCTAGGGCTTTTCCAATACATACTAAGCTATTAGGAAATACAATAAGAATACAGATTGAACAAGTTACACTTAAACTTGAAAGAATAACAGCTTGATTATATAATACCCTAGCTGATTCTCTACATAAAATCATCCCAGACCAGAGGATCAAACACAAATATATAAGTGGTATTGGGATAGTATAATGCATACAAACCAATCTATTTAACATTAACCCTACGATAAGTGAATACAAAAGTGAGTGAATGGATAGATAACAGCAGTAACAACAATATCACTATCAAGTGATTTATATTGATACAACAGTGAATAACTGAAAGACAAAACTGGCAGCTGTCTTATCTCATATACCTTAGAGAACAGAATTAGCCCAGCACTTTAATATAAGTTCAGTTTCCCCCACTGGACAACCAATATAAAACCAACATCTCTTGTGTAGATTATCCTATATGTAACAGATCACTGTAAAGGAATAACAGCCTTAGAGTATGGATGACAGCAATATGTACACATAAACATATTATACCAGCATTAAACTGACCACTTATTGCATAAGACATCCAGGCTACGGCTTATAATTTAGAATCCTTAACTCAGTTGATCTGAAATAATCCCACACTGGGTATCGGTATAACAATCTACACCACATCAACATAGCTTTATTTAATTGAGCCGGTGTGCCACATTGATTTCTGTATAGATTATATTGTAATATTATTATCTGGGCTATCATACCCCAAAGGCCTATTTAGACACATTATTACATATAATAAAATCTATACAGGACTACTTTATCCTAGGCTTTTAACTGTTTATGTTTTTTCCCCCTTGTCTTCCCCCCTTCTCCAATTATTTTAGTTAAATAAATAAAAGTTAAGTTTTATACTCTGGAAGTTAACGCCGCATATGAGGTTAAGACAGTGAGTGCTAGAACCGCATTCTTTCTATAATATATCTCTCTAGATACAGATTTACGCGCCTGTAACATAGTATTAATCACAGAGTCAGAGAAACCTCTTTGACCAAGAATCAAGCGTTCAATCTCCATACCTTTAAATTTAAGGATTTCAGATCCTAATGGAAAAAAGGACCTTGCGACAGAAGGTCTGGTCTTAACGGAAGAGTCCACGGTTGGCAAGAGGCCATCCGGACCAGATCCGCATACCAAAACCTGTGAGGCCATGCCGGAGCTACCAGCAGAACAAACGAGCATTCCTCCAGAATCTTGGAGATTACTCTTGGAAGAAAAACTAGAGGCGGAAAGATATAGGCAGGATGATACTTCCAAGGAAGTGATAATGCATCCACTGCCTCCGCCCGAGGATCCCGGGATCCGGACAGATACCTGGGAAGTTTCTTGTTTAAATGAGAAGCCATCAGATCTATTTCTGGGAATTCCCACATTTGAACAATCTGAGGAAATACCTCTGGGTGAAGAGACCATTCGCCCAGGTGCAACGTTTGGCGACTGAGATAATCCGCTTTCCAATTGTCCATACCTGGGATATGAACCGCAGAGATTAGACAGGAGCTGGATTCCGCCCAAACCAAAATTCGAGATACTTCTTTCATAGCCAGAGGACTGTGAGTCCCTCCTTGATGATTGATGTATGCCACAGTTGTGACATTGTCTATCTGAAAACAAATGAACAACTCTCTCTTCAGAAGAGGCCAAGACTGAAGAGCTCTGAAAATTGCACGGAGTTCCAAAATATTGATCGGAAATCTCACCTCCTGAGATTCCCAAACCCCTTGTGCCGTCAGATACCCCCACACAGCTCCCCAACCTGTAAGACTTGCATCTGTTGAGATTATAGTCCAGGTCGGAAGAACAAAGAAGCCCCCTGAACTAAACGATGGTGATCTGTCCACCATGTCAGAGAGTGTCGTAAAATCGGTTTAAAGATATTAATTGAGATATCTTTGAGTAATCCCTGCACCATTGGTTCAGCATATAGAGCTGAAGAGGTCGCATGTGAAAACGAGCAAAGGAGATCGCATCTGATGCGGCAGTCCTAAGACCTAACATTTCCATGCATAAGGCTACCAAAGGGAATGATTGTGACTGAAGGTTTTGACAAGCTGATATCAATGTTAAACTTCTCTTGTCTGACAAGGAGTCATAGACACTGAATCTATCTAGAAACCTAAAAAGGTTACCCTTGTCTGAGGAATCAATGAACTGAATGGTAAATTGATCCTCCAACCATGAACTTGAAGAAACAACACAAGTCGATTCGTATGAGATTCTTCGAAAATGAGAAGACTGAGCAAGTACCAAGATATCATCCAAATAAGGAAATACCAAAACCCTGTTCTCTGATTACAGAAAGAAGGGCACCGAGAACCTTTGAAAAAAATTCTTGGAACTGAGGCTAGGCCAAACGGTAGAGCCACAAAACTGGTAATGCTTGTCTAAAAAGAGAATCTCAGACACTAAAAGTGATCTGGATGAATCGGAATATGCAGATACACATCCTGTAAATCTATTGTAGACATATAATGCCCTTGCTAAACAAAAGGCAGGATAGTCCTACAGTAACCATCTTGAATGTTGGTATCCTAACATAACGATTCAATATTGATAGATCCGGAACTGGTCTGAAGGAATTGACCTTCTTTGGTACAATGAAGAGATAAAATAAAACCCCAGCCCCTGTTCCAGAACTGGAACTGGCATAATTACTCCAGCCAACTCTAGATCTGAAACACATTTCAGAAATGCTGAGCCTTTGCTGTGTTACCTGGGACACGGGAAAGAAAAAAATCTCTTAGCAGGAGGCCTTAACTTGAAGCCAATTCTGTACCTTTCTGAAACAATGTTCTGAAACCAGAGATTGAGAACGGAATTGATCCAAATTTCTTTGAAGAAAACGTAATCTGCCCCATACCAGCTGAGCTGGAATAAAGGCCGCACCTTCATAGGTACTTAGGAGCTGGCTATAGGTTTCTATAAGGCTTGGATATATTCCAAACTGGAAATAGTTTCCAAACTGATACCGCTCCTGAGGATGAAGGATCAGGCTTTTGTTCCTTATTGCGAGGAAAGGAACGAAAATGATTATTTACCCTGGAAAGAAAGGGAAAGCAAAGTTAACTTAGAAGACATATCAGCATTCCAAGTTTAATCCATAAAGCTTTTCTAGCTAAAATAGCTAGAGACATATACCTGATATCAACTCTAATGATATCAAAAGATGGTATCACCAATAAAATTATTAGCATGTTATAGAATAATAATAATGCTATAAAATTATGATCTGTTACTTGTTGCGCTAAAGCTTCTAACCAAAAAGTTGAAGCTGCAGCAACATCCGCTAAAAATATAGCAGGTCTAAGAAGATTACCTGAACATAAGTAAGCTTTTCTTAGAAAAGATTCAATTTTCCTATCTAAAGGATCCTTAAATGAAGTACTATCTGCCATAGGAATAGTAGTACATTAGCAGGAGTAGAGACAGCCCCATAACCTTAGGGATTTTTGTCCCAAAAAACTCTAATCTGTCAGATGGCACAGGATATAATTGCTTAAACGTTTAGAAGGAGTAAATGAATTACCCAAATTATTCCATTCCCTGGAAATTACTTCAGAATAGCATCAGGGAGATTAAACACTTCTGGAATAACTACAGGAGATTTAAAACCTTATTTAAACGTTTACATTTAGTATCAAGAGGACCAGAATCCTCTATTTCTAATGCAAATAATACTTCTTTAAGTAAAGAACGAATAAATTCCATCTTGAACAAATACAAAGATTTATCAGCATCAACCTCTGAGACAGAAACCTCTGAACCAGAAGAACCATTATCAGTATCAGAATGATGATGTTCATTTAAAAATTCATCTGAAAAAAGAGAAGTTTTAAAAGACTTTTATGTATACTAGAAGGAGAAATAACAGACATAGCCTTCTTAATGGATTTAAAAAAATAAAATCTCTTATGTTATCAGGAACACTCTGAAAATTAGATGTTGACGGAACAGCAACAGGTAATGTAACAGTACTAAAGGAAATTTTATCTGCATTAATAAGTTTGACATGACATGCAATACAAACAACAGCTGGAGAAACAGATACCAAAAGTTTATAGCAGATACACTTAGCTTGGTAGCTCCAGCACTGGGCAGTGATTTTCCTGAAGTATCTTCTGACTCAGTTGCAACGTGGAACATCTTGCAATATGTAAAAGAAAAAAACAACATATAAAGCAAAATTGATCAAATTCCTTAAATGACAGTTTCAGGAATGGGAAAAAAATGCGAGTGAACAAGCTTCTAGCAACCAGAATCAATAAATAATGAGACTTAAATAATGTGGAGACAAAAATGACGCCCATATTTTTTAGCGCCAAAAAAGACGCCCACATTATTTGGCGCCTAAATGCTTATGGCACCAAAAATGACGCCACATCCGGAACGCCGACATTTTTGACACAAAAAAACGTCAAAAAAATGAAGCAACTTCCGGCGACACGTATGACGCCGGAAACAGAAAAAAATTTTTGCGCCAAAAAAGTCCGCGCCAAGAATGACGCAATAAAATGAAGCATTTTCTGCCCCCGCGAGCCTAACAGCCCACAGGGAAAAAGTCAAATTTTTTAAGGTAAGAAAAAATGATTGAAACAAATGCATTTATCCCAAATATGAAACTGACTGTCTGAAAAATAAGGAATGTTGAACATTCTGAGTCAAGGCAAATAAATGTTTGAATACATATATTTAGAACTTTATAAACAAAGTGCCCAACCATAGCTTAGAGTGTCACAGAAAATAAGATTTACTTACCCCAGGACACTCATCTACATGTTTGTAGAAAGCCAAACCAGTACTGAAACGAGAATCAGCAGAGGTAATGGTATATATAAGAGTATATCGTCGATCTGAAAAGGGAGGTAAGAGATGAATCTCTACGACCGATAACAGAGAACCTATGAAATAGACCCCGTAGAAGGAGATCACTGCATTCAAATAGGCAATACTCTCCTCACATCCCTCTGACATTCACTGCACGCTGAGAGGAAAACCGGGCTCCAACTTGCTGCGGAGCGCATATCAACGTAGAATCTAGCACAAACTTACTTCACCACCTCCATCAGAGGCAAAGTTTGTAAAAACTGAATTGTGGGTGTGGTGAGGGGTGTATTTATAGGCATTTTAAGGTTTGGGAAACTTTGCCCCTCCTGGTAGGAATGTATATCCCATACGTCACTAGCTCATGGACTCTTGCTAATTACATGAAAGAAATGATGCTTCTGTTGAACAGATTTGTAAGGCTGCGACTTGGTCTTCACTTCATACCTTTTACAAATTTTACAAATTTGATACTTTTGCTTCTTCGGAGGCTATTTTTGGGAGAAAAGTTCTTCAAGCAGTGGTGCCTTCTGTTTAGGCATCTGTCTTGTCCCTCCCGTTCATCTGTGTCCTGTAGCTTTGGTATTGTATCCCACAAGTAAAGTATGAATCCGTGGACTCATCGTATCTTATAGAAGAAAAGTAAATTTATGCTTAGCTGATAAATTGATTTCTTCTATGGTACGACAAGTCCACGGCCCGCCCTGTCAATTTAAGACAGATTATATTTTTTTGATTTAAAACTTCAGTCACCTCTGCACCTTTTAGTTTCTCCTTTTTCTTCCTGTACCTTCGGTCGAATGACTGGGGGGTGGAGTCAAGGGAGGAGCTATATAGACAGCTCTGCTGTGGTGCTCTTTGCCACTTCCTGTTAGCAGGAGGATAATATCCCACAAGTAAAGGATGAATCCGTGGACTCGTCGTATCATAGAAGAAATCAATTTATCAGGTAAGCATAAATTTACTTTTTTATTACTGCATCTTTACCCAATATTCAGTAGTACAGATCTACATATCCCAATTATGTGATAGCTTGCCAAACAAATTATTATACTCACTCCATTTAGTTACAAGTTCATTTATGGCCATTAGTCTACAATCGCTTTATCTTTTTATTTCATACAGGTTGCCTTAGCAGTTCTGAGGTCCATACAGTCCTTTAGGGACACCTTATATTATATTACACCTTAAATCATTCTCTTAAGTATTTTCATTAGGCCCAAGAGTGGTCTGCTTTGTTAATACATGGGTCAAAACAATGAGGATTTTGTTTACTCCTTAGTTTGTAAATAGCATGCTTATGTTGTGCGGACATGCTCCCTCTTGTATTATACTTTGTTTCTCTGTAGCATGTAACTATGAAGATTGTAACCTGATTTCATGCCTGTAAACCATTTATTTTTCCTCAATAAAAAAAATAAAAAATAAAAAAAAAAATTTGAATTTAATGTATTTTTTTAAAATATGGACTCATTTCAAATCCGATGACTGCAACATACTCCATAAAAGTTGGGACAGTCGACTCTTTACCACTGTGTAACATCACCTTTTCTTTTAATAATACTTATTAAGCGTTTGGGCACTGAAGACACCAGTTGGTTAAGTTTAGCAAGTAGAATTTCCCCCCATTCCTCCATTATGCATGTCTTCAGCTGCGCAACTGTACGGGCCCTTTATTGCCTTATTTTGCACTTCATAATGCGCCACACATTCACAATCGAAGACAGGTCAGGACCGCAGGCAGGCCATGGTAGCACCCTCACTCTGCTTGCGCAACCCTGCGCTTGTTATCCAGGCAGAATGTGGTTTGGCGCTGTCCTGCTGGAAAATGCAGGGACATCCCTGGAAAAGATGACATCTGGATGGCAGCATATGTTGCTCCAAAATGTGTACATATCTTTCTGCATTAATGGTGCCTTCACAGATGTGCAAGTTACCCATGGTTATGACCACTGACACACCCCATACCATGACAGATGCTGGCTTTTGGACCTGACGCTGATAAAAGCTTGGATGGTCCTTTTCCTCTTTGGCCCGGAGAACACGGCTGCTGTTTTTTTTCCAAAAACTATTTGAAATGTTGACTCATCGGACCACAAAACTCAATTCCACTGTTCTTTTTTTTTTTTTTTTTTTTGAGTTTTAAACTTTATCTTTATTGAATGAAAAAACTTTACATACATTTGTATAATAAAAAAGCCAACAAAATGGCCGAACTGCAATACAGAGTAAGATGCGATGTACATACAATTATTACAAGAGCTTGATGGTAATAGATCTTGAAAACCTATTTCCTAACTACATATATATTAGTCTGATGTATTTAGACCCATAATTTTGTCTGCTTAGTTTTATACTTGTTCAGTGGGGCATATTGCATCTATGTCTCTTTTGCTCTGATTTAGTGACCGTAGTAGATCGAATTCAGGCATCGTTTTTACCATCCCCCTGCAATGTGTTATAGTGTACATCCCAGATTTTCTTGTTTACAGCCTATTTACTAACAGCCCCTATAGCACCGCTTGATTGGGTCCGGGTTATAAAACCTGGTTAGTGTGCAGGTCAGCCGGACCTGCCGGCTAACTCACACCCCCCCCCCAGACGTTCGTCAAGTGTCTATGATATGTTGACGCCAAGTTGCTAGAATTATTTCACATGCATTTAGAAGTGGTTTTCAACCTTGCACTTTACGCACTGAGATTTAAACCCGAATTACTTGAATCTTTTCATTATCTTTTAGTTAACTGCAGAAGGTGAAATGCACAAAATCCTACTGATTTGTCTTAGGGGAATGTTGTTCTCAAAGTGTTGGATTATTCGCTGACACATATGTTGGCAGATTGGGGAGTCTTGACCCATTCTTGCTCTTGAAGGACTAGGACTTTTTTTGGAGGATTGCCTCACCTGTTTCACATCACCTTCTTATTTCAACTTGTCACATCCCTATTAGTCCTAAATTGCCCCTGTCCCAACTTTTTTGGAGTGTGTTGTAGTCATCAGATTTGAAATGACTGTATATTTTCAAAAATTCATTAAATTCACAAAGTAAAACATCAAATAATGTGTTAATAATCGGCTAGATTACGAGTTTGGCGTTAGCCTTAAAAAGCAGCGTTAAGAGGTCCTAACGCTGCTTTTTAACGTCCGCTGGTATTACGAGTCGTGTACCGCTCACTTTTTTGGCCAGACTCGGAAATACCGCAAATCCACTTACGTTAATTGCGTATCCTATATTTTCAATGGGACTTGCATAGCACTGGTATTACGAGTCTGCAATAAAGTGAGCGGTAGACCCTCTCCTGTCAAGCCTGGTACCGCATTTAAAAGTCAGTAGTTAAGAGTTTTACACTACAACGCCGTAGCATAAAACTCTTAACTAAAGTGCTAAAAAGTACACTAACACCCATAAACTACCTATTAACCCCTAAAACAAGGCCCCCCACATAGCAAACACTAAAATAAATATTTTAACCCCTAATCTGCTGAACCGGACATCGCCGCCACTATAATAAATATATTAACCCCTAAACCGCCGCACTCCCGCATCGCAAACACTAGTTAAATATTATTAACCCCTAATCTGCCGTCCCTAACATCGCTGCCACCTACCTACATTTATTAACCCCTAATCTGCCGGCCTTAACGTCGCTGCCACTATATTAAATGTATTAACCCCTAAACCTAAGTCTAACCCTAACCCCCCTAACTTAAATATAATTACAATAAATCTAAATAAAATTACTACAATTAACTAAATAATTCCTATTTAAAACTAAATACTTACCTATAAAATAAACCCTAAACTAGCTACAATATAACTAATAGTTACATTGTAGATAGCTTAGGGTTTATTTTTATTTTACAGACAACTTTGTATTTATTTTAACTAGGTAGAATAGTTATTAAATATTTATTAACTATTTAATCACTACCTAGTTAAAATAAAGACACATTTACCTGTAAAATAAAACCTAGCCTAAGTTACACGAACACCTAACATTACACTATAATTAAATAAATTAACTAAATTAAATACAATTAAATAAAATTATCTAAAGTACGGAACCCCCCCCCACTAAATTACAGAAAATAATAAAATAATTACAAGATTTTTAAACTAATTACACCTACTCTAATCCCCCTAACAAAATAAAAAGCCCCCCAAAATAAAAAAGGCCCTACCCTACACTAAATTACAAATAGCCCTTAAAAGGGCCTTTTGCGGGGCATTGCCCCAAAGTAATCAGCTCTTTACCTGAAAAAAAAGTACAAATACCCCCCCCAACATTGAAACCCACCACCCACACAACCAACCCTACTCTAAAACCCACCCAATCCCCCCTTTAAAAAACCTAACACTAACCCCCTGAAGATCACCCTACCGTGAGACGTCTTCACCCAACCGGGCAGAAGGGGTCCTCCAGACGGGCAGAAGTCTTCATCCAACCGGGCAGAAGTGGTCCTCCAGGCAGACAGAAGTCTTCATCCAGACGGCATCTTCTATCTTTATCCATCCGGCGCGGGGCTGGTCCATCTTCAAGACATCTGACGCGGAGCATCCTCTTCATCTGGAGTCTTCTTACTAAATGACGGTACCTTTAAGTGACGTCATCCAAGATGGCGTCCCTTCAATTCTGATTGGCTGATAGAATTCTATCAGCCAATCGGAATTAAGGTAGAAAAAAATCCTATTGGCTGATGCAATCAGCCAATAGGATTGAGCTTGCATTCTATTGGCTGATTGGAACAGCCAATAGAATGCCAGCTCAATACTATTGGCTGATTTAAGACTTCTGCCCGTCTGGAGGACCACTTCTGCCCGGTTAAATGAAGACTTCTGCCCGTCTGGAGGACCACTTCTGCCCGGTTGGGTGAAGACGTCTCACGGTAGGGTGATCTTCAGGGGGTTAGTGTTAGGTTTTTTTAAGGGGGGGATTGGGTGGGTTTTAGAGTAGGGTTGGTTGTGTGGGTGGGGGGTTTTAATGTTGGGGGGTATTTGTACTTTTATTTCAGGTAAAAGAGCTGATTACTTTGGGGCAATGCCCCGCAAAAGGCCCTTTTAAGGACTATTTGTAATTTAGTGTAGGGTAGGGCTTTGTTTATTTTGGGGGGCTTTTTTATTTTGTTAGGGGGATTAGAGTAGGTGTAATTAGTTTAAAAATCTTGTAATTATTTTATTATTTTCTGTAATTTAGTGGGGGGGGGTCCGTATTTGAGATAATTTTATTTAATTGTAATTAATTGTATTTAATTGAGTTCATTTAATTAATTATATTGTAGTGTTAGGTGTTAGTGTAACTTAGGTTAGGTTTTATTTTACAGGTAAATTTGTCTTTATTTTAACTAGGTAGTTATTAAATAGTTAATAACTATTTAATAACTATTCTACCTAGTTAAAATAAATACAAAGTTGCCTGTAAAATAAAAATAAACCCTAAACTAGCTACAATGTAACTATTATTTATATTGTAGCTAGCAGGGTTTATTGTATAGGTAAGTATTTAGTTTTAAATAGGAATTATTTAGTTAATTGTAGTAATTTTATTTAGATTTATTTAAATTAAATTTAAGTTAGGCGGGGTTAGGATTAGACTTAGGTTTAGGGGTTAATAACTTTATTATAGTGGTGGCAACGTTGTGGGAGGCAGATTAGGGGTTAATAAATGTAGTTAGGTTGCAGAGACATTGGGGGCGGCAGATTAGGGGTTAATAAATATAATGTAGGGTTCAGCGATGTTGGGTGCAGCAGATTAGGGGTTCATAACTATAATGTAGGTGGCGGCGGTGTCCGGAGCGGCAGATTAGGGGTTAATAATATAATGCAGGTGTCAGCGATGTCGGGGGCGGCAGATTAGGGGTTAATAAGTGTAAGATTAGGAGTGTTAAGACTCAGGGTTCAGGTTAGGGTGTTAGGTGTAGACATAACTTTTATTTCCCCATAGGAATCAATGGGGCTGCGTTAGGAGCTTTACGCTGCTTTTTTGCAGGTGTTAGTTTTTTTTCAGCTGGATCTCCCCCATTGATTCCTATGGGGAAATCGTGCACGAGCACGTTTTACCAGCTCACCGCTAGCGTAAGCAGCGCTGGTATTGAGGTGAGATGTGGAGCAAAATTTTGCTCTTCGCTCACTTTTTTGCGGCTAACGCCAGGTTTGTAAAAACCTGTAATACCAGCGCTATCTGTAAGTGAGCATAAACTGCTCGTTAGCACCTCAACCATGTTAACTCCAAACTAGTAATCTAGGCGAATGTGTTTTCAATATAGTAAAGGGTGAGCTGAATATTCAAATTACTCTTTTTGTTTGTTTCTTTGCATTTTCCATACTGTCCTAACTTTTTCTGAATTGGGGTTGTAAGATTGGGATAATGTGTTTTGGTGTTAGAGTCCTGTATTATGTGTATGTAGACTAAGATCCTATTCTGTTAAAAGTATTTGGTATAAAAATCACAGGGGGGGCTTGTTAATATAAAGCTTATATGATCCTATTATGCTATTGGCTTGAGATAGGGACAGACACGTTGCTGATGTCTTGCAATTATGCAATGGTTTGCTGACTTTTGCTTATAGCTGTGTATCAGGAACGTTTGTTGTCCTCAAATCTTCATTTGCTTCATGTTTCTAGCAGTTCTTGGACCATGTTAACATGTTCATCAGTGATATTGGAAGTGTATTTTAGGGGAAGGTTTGTTTGTTTGCTGATAATACAAAAGTTTGTAACAGAGTTGATATTCCAGGAGGCGTTGATCAAATGAACAGTGATATTAAAAAACTGGAGAACTGGGCAAATAAATGGGATCTGAAATTTAAAATTACCAAGACAAAAAATTATTAATATAGGATCCAAAACACCTAAAGGCCAATTATGGTCTCAATGGTACATTACTGACTGTAACTAAAGAGGGATGGGACTTATTATTTCAGATGATTTAAAATTTGGTACACAATGCAGCAGTGCAGCTAGTAAGGCCAATTTAATACTTTGCACTGGGAGAGGTATTAGTAGCAGAAATAGCAAGGTCCCTATGCCAGTTATGCCACAGATCATTAGTTAGGCCTCATCTGGAGACCATGCGGATCAGGTCCGACAGACATCGCTGAATGCGGAGAGCAATACGCTCTCCGTATTCAGCATTGCACCAGCAGCTCTGCAGACAATCGGCCGCCAGTAGGGGGGTGTCAATCAACCCGATCGTACTCGATCTGGTTGAATTCCGGCGATGTCTGTCTGCCTGCTCAGAGCAGGCAGACAGAAACACGGGGCGTCAAGCTCCATTCAGAGCTTGATAGATAGGCCCCCATATCTTCAGAAAGATATAAACTAGAAACTGTCCAAAAGAGGGTTACTAAAATGGTACACGGTCTAAAATATAAAACATGATCCAATCAGCCAATAGGATTGAGCTCACATTCTATTGGCTGATTGGATCAGCCAATAGGATGAAAGCTCAATCCTATTGGCTGATTGCAACAGCCAATAGGAATTTTTCAACCTTAATTCCGATTGGCTGATAGAATTCTATCAGCCAATCAGAATCTAAGGGACCCCATCTTGAATTACGTCATTTAAAGGAGTCTTCATTCGGGAAGAAGACGTCAAACAAAGAGGATGCTCCGCGTCGGATGTCTTGAAGATGGAGCCGCTCCATGCCGGATGGATGAAGATAGAAGATGCCGTCTGGGTGAAGACTTGTGCGGGCTTGGATGAAGACTTCGGCCACTTGGGTGAAGACTTCTGCCGGCTTCTTGGAGGATGGATGTCGGATCTTCAAAACTGTAAGTAAATCTTCAGGGGTTAGTGTTAGGATTTTTTAAGGGTGTATTGGGTGGGTTTTATTTTTAGATTAGGGTTTGGGCTGCAATAGAGATAAATGCCCTTTTAAGGACAATGCCCATACAAATGTCCTTTTCAGGGCAATGGGGAGCTTAGGTTTTTTTAGTTCGGGTTTTATTTGGGGGGGTTGGTTGTGTGGGTGGTGGGTTTTACTGTTGGTGTGTTATTTGTATTTTTTATTTACAGGTAAAAGAGCTGATTTCTTTGGGGCAATGCCCCGCAAAAGGCCCTATTAAGGGCTATTTGTAGTTTATTGTAGGCTAGGGTTTTTTTTTATTTTGGGGGGGCTTTTTTATTTTCATAGGGCCCTTAGATTAGGTGTAATTAGATTAAATCTTTGATTTTTGATTTTTTTTTGTGTAACTTAGTGTTTATTTTTTTTGTAACTTAGGCCTCGCTTCCATTGAGTCGTTAAAAATGGAGCCGTAAGCTACTGAAGCGGCCGACAGCTAAAAGTAATTTACAGCTCCATTTTAGTACCATGTTTCCATTGAAATATTTTGCGGATAGCGTGCAGTCGCTCTTTTCGTGTAGCTGTAAGTTAAAGTTGTGTTAATGCTTCCATCTGATGTCGAATTTCCTGAAAATCAATTAGTTGCTAAGGTAACCCGACCTTACGCTATAGCATTTACGTTTAACGTCCGTGCTCCTTACCGGTGATCACCTCTCAAGAAAAATAAAGATACACATCCATATTTTTAATAATCAAATACTATTTTTTAATATAATTATATTTACCACTTCATAAATATAAGTAATATGTATTGCTGCCCTAGGCATAGGTCTAGTTTGCATTCTGTAGATATGTTCTTGCATATATTATTATATTTAAATATATACTGATATTTCTATTAGAATATAAGTTCAACTATTTCTATACATGAGACAACAATAAATATTACTTATAACAATGAATTTCTACATTAAAACACTTGCATTATTTGCAAGTTTTATAATTTCAATAGAAAATAGGTCTCAAAAAGCACAATTTTCCTCTTTTACACCTAGTTGAGCTGGGTGTAATATTTCTCAATGTATCGACAGCCTCCGACAGTATATTAGCGGTTTGCGCTTTCATTGGAAACCTGGTATAATTTGTCGATTAACGGCTTCTATTACTTTCTATGGGACGCAAAGATTTTTTCGGCAGCCGGAGTCCAGCTGCCGATATTGAGGTATAACGCGCCATTGGAAACAGTCGTTAAACGATATTGCTTTCGACAGCATATTGAACGGTTTGCGAGTGCACGCAAACTGAATTACAACTCAATGGAAGCAAGGCCTAAGTTGTTAGTTTTTTGTAACTTAGTAATTTTTTAGTATAGATTTAAATTATTTGAGTAGGGTTAGGTTTTTAAATAAATAATATAGTTAATTTAATTTGTAGTTTAATGTAATTTAGTCTAATAGTTAGGGTAGATTAATTATTAGTTTAATATAGTTTTAATTTAATTTTAGTCTAATAGTTAGGGTAGATTAATTAGTAGATTAATATAGTTTAATTTAATTTTAGTATAATAGTGTAGGTTAATTATTAGTTTAATATAGTTTAATTTAAATCTAAAGGTAAGTTTAAATTTATTATAAGATAGGGATGAGTTAATATTTCATACAAAGTTAGCGGGTTGTTAGGTTTAGGGGTTAATAGGTTAATTTAGTTAATGGCGATGTGGGGGGCTGGCGGTTTAGGGGTTAATAGGTTTAGTAAGTGGTAGTGATGTGGGAGGCCAGGGGTTAATACAATTATTTAGTTGCGGTGGGCTCCGGGAGCGTCGGGATAGGGGTTAATAACTTTATGCAGGTGGCGGCGGTGTCGGGCGGAAGATTAGGGGTTAATAAATATAATGTAGGTGGCGGCGGTGTTGGGGCGGCAGATTAGTGGTGTTTAGACTCGGGGTACATGTTAGGGTGTTAGGCGTAAACGTTACTTTTATTCTCCCATAGGAATCAATGGGATATCGGGCAGCAGCGAATATAAGCTTTCGCTGCTTTCAGACTCCCATTGATTCGTATGGCATCCGACGCCTCCAGGGTGGCAGATTGAAAACCAGGTACGCTGGGCCGGAATAGTGGCGAGCGTACCTGATAGATATTTGTTAACTAGCAAAAGTAGTCAGATAGTGCCGAATTTGCATTCAGAACATCTGTAGTGACGTAAGCATCGATCTGTGTCGGACTGAGACCAGCGGATTGTATGTTACGTCACAAATTTCAACTCTTGCCGGTATTTAGGCTTTGATAAATAAGGCGAATCAGGCTCTCCACAATTATGCTGCGGAATTCCAGCGTATTTGCGGTTGATGGCTTGATAAATAGGCCTCAATGACTGTAAAGGAATTAAAATATGCCTGGGACACAGTGACATGCAGTAATAGGAGGCATTTAGCTCCAAACCCTAATCTAAAAATAAAACCCACCCAAAAAAAAACCTTAAAAAAAACCTAACACTAACCCCCAACAATCCACTTACAGGTTTTTTTTATATTAGGATTTGGGCAGTAAAAGAGCTAAATGCCATGCAATGTCCATCCAAATGCCATTTTCAGGGCAATGGGTAGGTTAGGTTTTCTAGATAGATTTTTATTTTGTGGGTTTTCAGGTGGGGGTTTGTAATGTTAGTGGGTATTTGTATTTTTATTTCATAAACAGAGCTGATTTCTTTAGGGCAATGCCCTACAAAAGGCCCTGTTAAGGGCCATTGGTAGTTTATTCTAGATTATGTTTTTTATTTTGGGGTGGGTTCTTTTTAAATGGGTATTAGAATAGGAATAATTTTTATTATTTTTGATAATTTGTTTGTTATTTTGTGTAATTTTTTTTTCGTTTTCGGTTGGGTTTTTATTTTTAGATTAGGGCTTGGGCAGCAAAAGAGCTAAACGGCCTTTTAAGGGCAATGCCCATACAAATGCCCTTTTCAGGACAATGGGTAGATTAGGTTTTACTTTATTTTTATTTTGTAGGTTTGGGAGTGGGGGTTTGTATACTGTTAGGGGGTGTTTGTTTTGTAGCAAAAGAGCTGTTAACTTTAGGGCAATGCCCTACAAAAGGGCCCTTAGTAGTTTATTATAGATTAGGGTTTTTTTTTTATTTTGGGGTGTTTTTTTTTTATTTAAAAAAAAAATGTATTAGAATAGGAATAATTTTAATTGTTTTGGATAATTTTGTTATTTTTTGTAATGCTAGACTTTTTATTTTTTGTAATTTTAGTGTTTTTTATTTTTGGTAATGTTAGGTTTTAGTGTAAGGCAGCCTGGGTTTTATTTTTATTTCACAGGTTTGTATTTATTTTAACTAGGTAGTTAGTAAATAGTTAATAACTACCTAGTTAAAATAAATACAAACTTACCTGTGAAATAAAAATAAAACCTAAGCTATCTACAATATAACTATTAGTTATATTGTAGCTAGCTTAGGCTTTATTGCACAGGTAAGTTACTTTGTATTTAGATTTAAATAGGTATTATTTAGTTAATAATTGTAACTTTAATTTAGCTATATTTTAATTATGGTAAAGTTAGGGGGTGTTAGGTTTAGAGTTTGTTAGGTTTAGGGGTTAATAAAGTTTACTTTAGGTTGATCTGGGGGCCGGCGGTTTAGTGGTTAATAAGTTTCTTTAGTATTGGCGATGTTTGTGAACAGCAGTTTAGGGGTTAATAGCTTTAGTTAGTGTTGGCGATGTGTGGGGGGGGTGCGGTTTAGGGGTTAATAGGTTTAGTTTGTGTTGGTGATGTGGGGGGTGTGGTTTAGGGGTTAATAGGTTTAGTTCGTGTCTGCGATGTGGGGGTGCAGTTTAAGGGTTAATAAGTTTAGTTTGTGTCGGCGATGTGAGGGGGGTTGCCGTTTAGGGGTTACTAGGTTTAGTTCATGTCGTTGATGTGGGGGGGTGCGGTTTAGGGGTTAATAGGTTTAGTTCATGTCGGTGATGTTTTGGAACCGCTGCAGTTATGGGGTTAATAGGTTTAGCTTGTGTTGGCGATGTGGGGGAGTGCGGTTTAGGGGTTAATAGGTTTAGTTTGTGTCAGCGATGTGTGGGGGGTGCGGTTTAGGGGTTAATAGGTTTAGTTTGTGTCGGCGATGTTTCGGAACGGCGGTTTAGGGATTAATAGGTTTAGTTAGTGTTGGAGATGTGGGGGGGTGCGGTTTAGGGGTTAATAGGTTTAGGTAGTGTTAGTGATGTGGGGGGATAGCGATTTAGGGGTTAATAGCTTTATTTAGTGGTGGCATGGGTGGTGGCGGTTTAACATAATTTTGTTTTGGCAATTGCCGGAACATTAGCTAGAAATAACGATTCGGTCCATAATAAAGATTCGGTCCGACATTAATAATAATTTGGTAACGAAATAGGATTTAAGCAGCTCTCATTCTATTGGCTGATTCAAATTTTTCAGCCAATAGGAATGCAATGGTACCCCCAGTATAAAAGATGTACCTTGCATTTCAATCCTCAGTGTGCGGCGGACGATCGCATGAAGAGGACCTCCACGTCGGATCGATGGACATCCGTCTTGGACCTTCGCCTGGACCTCCATGCATCGACCGCTCCGCCTCCGTGCATTGGCCGCTCCGCCTCTGCACATCGACCGCTCCGCCTCCGCAGGGATGAAGAAGATGCTGGTCCCGCGATAGATGAAGATGGAGCCGCCTGGATGAAGATGCCGTCTGGATGAAGATGGAGCCGTCTGGATGAAAATGGAGCGGCTGGGATGAAGATCCTTCAAGTGGGACTTCAGCAACTGTAAGTTGTAAGTGTTAGGATTTTTTAAACTTTTTGGGGTGTTTTTTTTTTTAGTTTAGGGTTTGGGCTTTTTGTAAAAGAGCTAAATGCTAAAATTTTATTTGTATAGTGCTATTAGATTAGGTGTAATTCTTTTTTATTTTTGATAATTTTGTTTGTTATTTTTCATAATTCAGTGTTAGTTATTTTTTGTAATTTAGTATTTTTTATTTTTTGTAATTAGTTTGTAATTTTTATAGTAGTGTTAGGATTTTTTTAATGTGTAATATAGTTTATTTAATTGGTAGTTAGTTTAATTTTAGTTTAACAGTTATATTAGTTTAATTGTTAGTTTAAACTTAGTTTTTTTAATTTGACAGGTAAGATTTAATTTAAGATAGGGAAATTGTAATTTTAATATAAAGTTAGGGGGCGTTAGGTTTAGGGGTCACTAGTTTAAATTAGTTTATTGCAATGTGGGTTTTTTTTTGGTTTAGGGGTTAATAGTTTAATTTATTATATTTCGTTGTGGGGGGCTTGCGGTAGGGATTAATAGGTTTATTATAGTGGAGGCGGTGTAGGGTTTAATAACTTTAGTATAGTGGGGCGATGTGGCCGATTGTCAGATTAGGGGTTAATAATATTTAAATAGTGTTTGCGATGCGGGAGGGTGGTGGTTTAAGGGTTAATAACTTTATTATAGTGGTGACGATGTTGGGGAGGGGCGGAATAGGGGTTAATAAATTTTATTAGTGGCTGCGATGTCGGGACTGGCAGATTAGGGGTTAATAACTTTAATATAATGTTTGTGATGCGGGAGGGCCTCGGTTTAGGGGTTAATAGGTAGTTTATGAGTGTTAGTGTACTTTGTAACAGCTTAGTTATTACAATGTTTTCAGCGTTAAAAGATGAACGCACAACTTGTAATCTACTTGACAGTGTATATTTGGTGGCTTATTATTGATTATATTGCGGTAGACTCATTTCCTACTACTGTTCGGCCTGACCTATCTCTATGAAACCGCAGTTTACAATTGGATTTAAAGTACAACCCTAACACTTTAATGTATGTTTTCCCATTTTTTTAATGTGTATATAATAAAAGTTACATTTTATTTGTGTGGTCCTACCTTGTCAACTAGTAGTCTGGGCAGAGAGTGCTATGGTTGCATGCTAGAGTGGAAAAACATAATTTATGTAAGAACCTACCTGATAAATTAATTTCTTTCATATTGGCAAGAGTCCATGAGTTAGTGACATATAAGATATACATTCCTACCAGGAGGGGGCAAAGTTTCCCAAACCTCAATTGCCTATAAATACACCCCTCACCACACCCACAATTCAGTTTAACGAATAGCCAAGTAGTGATAACAGAAAGGAGTAAAAAAGCATATAAAAAGAGGAACTGGAAATGTAATTGTGCTTTCTCTTGTAAGATGTATCGAGTCCACGGATTCATCCTTTACTTGTGAGATATTCTCCTTCCCAACAGGAAGTGGCAAAGAGAGCACACAGCAGAGCTGTCCATATAGCTCCAGCTCCACCCCCCAGTCATTCTCTTTGCTGGCTCTAAGTAATCGGAAGGGTAAAGTGAATGTGGTAGAAAAATTGTAGTTTTTATTTTCAACAAGCAAGATTTGGTTATTTTAAATGGTACCGGTGTGTACTATTTACTCTCTAGCAGAAAGGAGATGAAGATTTCTGCAGGGAGGAAGATGATTTTAGCATGTTGTAACTAAAATCCACTGCTGTTCCCACACAGGACTGAGGAGTACAAGAAAACTTCAGTTGGGGGGAACGGTTTGCAGGTTAGGCTGCAATAAGGTATGTTCAGTCTTTTTTCTTCTAGACAAGACTGTGATAATGCTAGAGAAGACTGATAATATCCCCATGAGGGAAGGGTAAGCTGTATTCAGAGACTAAGTATGGAATTTCAAGCTTACATAACAGGGCTAGTTAATGCTGGTTGACACTACTTTCAAGGCAAACGTTTTTTTATTGAAAATATCGTTTTTTGAGACACTTTGAAGGTTCTTTTGGGTTTCTTTCAGGGGTTGTTACCCACATAGCTAATATTAAAACACTTTGGAGTGTTTCTTTAGGCCTCACAAGCACCGTAGTGAGGTGGGGGGGGGGGGCCTAATTTCACGCCTCTGTTGCATAGTTATATTTGACTAGAAGTTCAGGCTGTTTCACATGGAGGGTCCTGCTGCAGTTTGAGGGGAAGCCTTTTCCCCACAAATCTGGTTCCTAAGGGAAGGTAGGGCCACAGCAGAGCTGTGGCAAGGTGCTGAACGTTTTTTAACCGTCTTTTTTATCTCTTAAAGGCACAGTAACGTTTTTTTCAAAGTGTGTTTTTACTTGATTAAAGTGATTTCCAAGCCTGCTTGTTTTACTACTAGTCTGTTTAAACATGTCGGACACCAAGGAAAATCCTTGTTCAATGTGTTTAGAAGCCATGGTGGAACCCCCTCTCAGAATGTGTCCCACTTGTACTGATATGTCTATACACTTTAAAGATCATATTGTTACACTTAAAAATGTGGCCCAAGATGATTCTCAGACAGAAGGTAACGAGGTTAGCCCGTCAACCTCTCCCCAAGTGTCACAACCAGTTACGCCCGCTCAAACGACGCCTAGCACTTCTAGTGCGTCTAACTCTTTTACCTTGCAAGATTTGGCGGCAGTTATGAATAATACCCTCTCAGTGTTCTTATCTAAACTGCCCGTGTTACCTGCAAAGCGTGATAGCTCTGTTTTAAGAACAGATAATGAGCATTCTGACGTTTTAGTAGCCGTATACGATATACCCTCACAACGCTCTGAAGTTGGGGTGAGGGATGGGCTGTCTGAGGGAGAAATTTCCGATTCAGGAAAGGTTTCTCCTCAGACAGATTCAGATATATTGGCTTTTAAATTTAAACTAGAACACCTCCACTTATTGCTCAGGGAGGTATTAGTTACTCTGGATGACTGCGACCCTATGGTGATTCCAGAGAAATTGTGTAAAATGGACAAGTACCTGGAAGTTCCTGTTTACACTGATGTGTTCCCGGTCCCTAAGAGGATTGCGGATATCGTTACTAGGGAGTGGGATAGACCAGGTATTCCCTTCGTTCCCCCTCCTGTTTTTAAGAAAATGTTCCCCATATCTGACCCCATGCGGGACTCGTGGCAGACGGTCCCTAAGGTGGAGGGGGCTATTTCTTCACTTGCTAAACGCACAACCATACCAATTGAAGACTTTCAAAGACCCTATGGATAAAAAATTAGAGGGTTTGTTTAAGAAAATTTTTGTTCAACAAGGTTTTCTTCTCCAACCTATTGCATGCATTGTTCCTGTAACTACTGCAGCTGCTTTCTGGTTCGAGGCTCTGGAAGATGCGCTCCAGACGGAGACCTCATATGAGGACATTATGGACAGAATTAAGGCTCTTAAGCTGGCTAATTCTTTTATCACAGATGCCACTTTCCAACTAGCTAAGATAGCGGCAAAGAATTCAGGTTTCGCCATTTTAGCGCGCAGGGTGCTATGGCTAAAGTCCTGGTCGGCCAATGTGTCGTCAAAATCCAAACTCTTGAACATTCCTTTCAAAGGAAAGACCCTCTTCGGGCCTGAATTGAAAGAGATTATTTCAGAAATCACTGGGGGAAAAGGCCATGCTGTCCCTCAGGACAAGTCCTTCAAATTAAAGAACAAACCAAATAATTTTCGTTCCTTTCGGAATTTCAGGAGCGGTCGCGCTTCATCCTCCCCTGCTGCAAAGCAAGAGGGTAATGCTTCCCAACCCAGGGCAGCATGGAAACCTTACCAGGGCTGGAACAAGGGTAAACAGGCCAAGAAGCCTGCGGCTGCCTCCAAGACAGCATGAAAGGGTAGCCCCCAATCCGGGACCGGATCTAGTAGGGGGCAGACTTTCTCTCTTCGCTCAGGCCTGGGCAAGAGATGTACTCGATCCCTGGGCCTTAGAGATTGTATCCCAGGGATATCTTCTAGAATTCAAGGACTCCCCTCCAAGGGGAAGGTTCCACATTTCTCGTCTGTCTACAGACCAGACAAAGAAAGAGGTGTTCTTACGCTGTGTAGAAGACCTACATACAATGGGAGTGATCCACTCAGTTCCAATGGCGGAACAAGGGCTGGGTTTTTACTCAAACCTGTTTGTGGTCCCAAGAAAAAAAGGAAATTTCAGACCAATCCTGGATCTCAAAATTCTAAACAAATTCCTCAGAGTCCCATCATTCAAGATGGAGACCATTCGGACAATCTTACCAATGATCCAGGAGGGTCAATATATGACCACCGTGGATTTAAAGGATGCGTATCTGCACATTCCTATCCACAAAGATCATCACCAGTTTCTCAGGTTCGCCTTTATGGACAAGCATTACCAGTTTGTGGCTCTTCCTTTCGGGTTGGCCACTGCTCCCAGAATTTTCACAAAGGTGCTAGGGTCCCTCCTGGCGGTTCTAAGACCGGGGGGCATAGCAGTGGCACCTTATCTAGACGACATCTTAATTCAGGCGTCGACTTTCCAAAGAGCCAAGTATCACATGGAAATTGTATTGGCCTTTCTGAGGTCTCACGGGTGGAAGGTGAACATCAAAAAGAGTTCTCTCTCCCCCCTCACAAGAGTTTCCTTCCTAGGAACTCTGATAGACTCGGTAGAAATGAAAATATTTCTGACGGAGGTCAGAAAGTCAAAACTCTTAACCACTTGCCGAGCCCTTCATTCCATTCCTCGGCCATCTGTAGCTCAGTGCATGGAGACAATCGGATTAATGGTAGCGGCAATGGACATAGTCCCTTTTGCACGGATACACCTCAGACCACTGCAACTATGCATGCTCAAACAGTGGAATCGGGATTATGCAGATTTGTCTCCTCAAATACAGCTGGACCAGGGGAACAGATATTCTCTTCTCTGGTGGTTGTCTCAGGATCACCTGTCTCAGGGAATGTGTTTCCGCAGACCAGAGTGGATCATCGTAACGACCGACGCCAGTCTGTTGGACTGGGGTGCAGTCTGGGACTCCCTGAAAGCTCAGGGCTTATGGTCTCGGGAAGAGGCTCTTCTCCCAATAAACATTCTGGAACTGAGGGCGATATTCAATGCGCTTCAGGCATGGCCTCAGCTAGCCGCGGCCAAATTCTTCAGGTTTCAGTCGGACAATATCACGACTGTAGCTTACGTCAATCATCAGGGAGGAACAAGGAGTTCCCTAGCAATGATGGAAGTAACCAAGATAATCAGGTGGGCGGAGGATCACTCCTGCCATCTCTCAGCAATTCACATCCCAGGAGTAGACAACTGGGAGGCGGATTTTCTAAGTCATCAGACTTTTCACCCGGGGGAGTGGGAACTCCACCCGGAGGTATTTGCCCAGCTGTCTCAGCTATGGTGCACTCCAGTATTGGATCTGATGGCGTCCCGTCAGAACACCAAACTTCCTCTTTACGGGTCCAGGTCCCGGGATCCCCAGGCGGTGCTGATAGATGCTCTAGCAGCGCCTTGGTCCTTCAATCTGGCCTATGTTTTTCCACCGTTTCCTCTCCTCCCTCGTCTGGTTGCCAGAATCAAGCAGGAGAGGGCTTCGGTGATTCTGATAGCGCCTGCGTGGCCACGCAGGACCTGGTATGCAGACCTAGTGGACATGTCATCTGTCCCACCATGGACACTACCAATGAGGCAGGAACTTCTAATACAAGGTCCTTTCAAGCATCCAAATCTAATTTCTCTGCGTCTGACTGCTTCTCTGAGTTGGTTATTGATACCCTGATTCAGGCTAGAAAGCCTGTCACCAGGAAAATCTACCATAAGATTTGGCGAAAATATCTTTTTTGGTGTGAATCCAAGGGCTACTCATGGAGTAAGATTAGGATTCCCAGGATATTGTCCTTTCTCCAAGAAGGATTGGAGAAAGGATTATCAACTAGTTGCTTAAAAGGACAGACATCTGCTTTGTCTATCCTTTTACACAAACGTCTGGCAGAGGTACCAGACGTTCAAGCGTTTAGTCAGGCTTTAGTCAGAATCAAGCCTGTTTATAGACCTGTGGCTCCGCCATGGAGTCTGAATTTAGTTCTTTCAGTTCTGCAAGGGGTTCCGTTTGAACCTTTACATTCCATAGATATTAAGATTTTATCTTGGAAAGTTTTGTTTTTGGTAGCTATCTCTTCTGCTCTGCTGAGTTTCAGAGCTATCTGCTTTACAGTGTGATTCACCTTACCTGGTTTTCCATGCAGATAAGGTAGTTTTGCGTACCAAACCCGGTTTTCTTCCTAAGGTTGTGTCTAATAAGAATATTAACCAGGAAATTGTTGTTCCTTCTCTGTGTCCTAATCCTTCTTCGAAGAAGGAACGTCTGTTACACAATCTTGATGTGGTTCGTGCTTTAAAATTCTATTTACAAGCAACTAAGGATTTCAGACAAACACCTTCATTGTTTGTTATCTGTTTTGGTAAGAGGAGAGGTCAGAAGGCGACTGCTACCTCTCTTTTCTTTTGGCTGAAAAGCATCATCCGTTTGGCCTATGAGACTGCTGGTCAGCAGCCTCCTGAAACAATTACTGCTCATTCTACCAGAGCAGTGGCTTCCACATGGGCTTTTAAAAATGAAGCTTCTGTTGAACAGATTTGTAAGGCAGCAACTTGGTCTTCGCTGCATACTTTTTCCAAATTTTACAAATTCGATACTTTTGCTTCATCGGAGGCTATTTTTGGGAGAAAGGTTTGCAAGCAGTGGTGCCTTCCGTTTAAGGTACCTGTCTTGTACCCTCCCTTCATCCGTGTCCTAAAGCTTTGGTATTGGTATCCCACAAGTAAAGGATGAATCCGTGGACTCGATACATCTTACAAGAGAAAACAGAATTTATGCTTACCTGATAAATTACTTTCTCTTGTGATGTATCGAGTCCACGGCCCGCCCTGGCTATTAAGTCAGGTAGCTTTTTTTTTTTTTTTATTGAGGTCAAAATGTTGGCATAGATATACGAGTATGACATTACAAGTTAGTGTTTCAAGAGGCACTGCACACAAATTACTTATTACAAGAAAGAAAAAAAAAAAACATATGCCATTAACAATGTCCACCATATCAGAGTACATGAAATAGATTACAAAGAAAAAGGACATACAGTCAATGACAGCACCCAGATTGCATGGTGAATAGGTATATGTAGGCAGTGTCTGCCATATCCATAGGCATAATAAAACCTTCAAAGTGGCAGTTAACAGGCAGCGAGTAATGTCTATCCATACGATATAACACTCTGACAAGGAAAAGTTGCTACAAAGAATGAAAGAAAAAAGAAACTATATATTTAGAAAAAAGCACATGCCAATACCTATTTAAGCCTTCTATACTGATTGAGAGGCCACTCTTGGACCTCAACTTGCATAGAGTGATGATAATGACAGAAGACTAATTGTAAAGGGGGAGACCACTTGTGGATCTCATTATTTGGACCTTGAAATTTTATTGTATTATGTTGCTGAATATTTCTAAATAACTGTGAGAATAAATGTTGGGAAACTACACATCAGAAAAGTGGACTTGCCATGAGAAACCCATAATTTCATAAGGTTACCCCGCCAAGGTACTTAACTATCTATCCATTTATTAATGGTGTAAGAGCGGCCTCTAGGGGGATTCCATCGAATTTCTGTGTTATCTTAACGCTTAGCATGGAGAGTTATAATTGAAGCACAGTAAGGAATTTGGTTATGTTAATAAGTGGACAAACTTAATATATCCTCAAAGGCGTGAGGGCTGATTCTAAAAAAAACCCTTATGACTACATGTGAGCTCTCGAATAAAGGCTGGGGACCTTTATAAAGATAAAAGTTTGGGTACCATACAAAGTGGACAGATTTCTCTTCTCATAGCTGGACCGTATCCTGTAAGGAAACTAATAATTGCACAAATATTCCAAAACTTGAACATTGAATAGTCATTATTAGGTTCAGGAGTTATTCTAAATCTAAACTGAGTTTGGCCTATCTTGGCGTAATTTACAGTTTCAGGTGTACATAAAGGAAAAATAGAGATAGGTTAAGCACATATTGAACTAGAGTTATACCAAGAGCTGTATTCACAAAAACCAACTTATTTTATGCGGGTCATTTATGATATAATGGGTGAGAGGCCCTAACTTGTAGGATATAGGCAGGTCCAGCCTGCCTAGGGAGCATATTGGAGTCTTTAGGGCAAAGTTAGGTTTCGCAATATATATTAACGGCCACATCAGCAGATAAGTGGACATATTAATTACTGAGATACGAGGGTGCACATAGTGAAGTGTAGATTTTAATGGTGAGCAAAAATCTGGGGCTATTTGTAAGGACTTTTGCATATGACTGATGGTGAAATTAATATTTCCCTTCTAACTAAGTGGTCTCCTACCTATATAAATATGGTCAGTCTCGTCTGAGAGGATGAAAATGAGAAGGTTCAGGTATCTCGGCCGCGGACACCCAAACCTTAGGAGCCTTTAAGAGGGTTGGGATCAGCATATCAGACTATATATCAATTCAAACATCATGGTATGTATGTAGGATGTTCATAAGAGAGACACGTAAGTAAGACAATCTCTGTGGATCTAAGCCGTGATGACCTGAGTGGACAAATAGAAAATTAGTCTACCTCAGGGCATGGGCCCTATGCCCTGCAGTATTAGTCACAGGAAGCTGATATTCAATTGAGCACCCACTGAAGGACAAAAATTTTATACAGCCAGTATTGCACGAGCAGTGGTTCTGCATTATATTTATGCTAAAATATATTATTTTACAGTATATGCTAACAAACTAATAGAGCACAAAATTATTGTCAAGGTCCAACAGATAAGGTTTAACAACACCAAAGTAAAACCTGAAAATAAAGACAGCAAACAGGCCATCAAGGTAAGAGACAAACTGTCTCTGAGTTTCTTCAGTAATCCCGGTTGATGTGAGAGCTATTAATATACTTGAACCCCAGAGTTATGTTAGATAGGAAAACCTCAAAATAGTAATAGGGTTATGGTACATAAGTATGGTATACATGTAAATTTGACCCCACTTGGGGAGTCTCAAATGTTGATATCAGCAAGCAGGGGGTTTGATATCTAGTAAGTAAAATATAATTCAGCCTATTCCAGCTCTCACCATGCTTTTGCATACAGTTAGGGTAAAACACACAGAACTACCCCAATGCGGACTGCTTACACTCCGTCTCAATGGTCTCCTTGCCGCCTGCAGTAGAGCTCTGAATGGTGCCGCAATGAGGGAGCCGTCAAGCTGTGTAGGTACAGGTCTCGGTGCGTGTTCAGGGGTTCTGGTAGGGATGTTATTATATCTGGGTATCCAGACCTCTGTTATCAACGGATGAGGGGAGCTGCTCAAAGCAAGGTAGTTGCCTTTCTCAGCTATCTGGCGTATTTGACTCCCAATGGTATGCACGGCATCAACAGCACTATCCTCCCGACATCGTAGCTCCGACTCTTCCCAATCGGCTGTGGTGCTAACAAGGGCTCCGTTATTGGTAAGTGATAGACTCCGAGCTCTCCATGCGCCATCTGTCTCTCCATGAGATAAGAGTAGGTTCAGATTGCTCACAGGATCCGATCTTACCCCACGAGGGATCTTGACTACATGGCGTTTCATACGCCTTAAAATAATCCTCTAGCAGGCAATATATTCCCTCAATAGCAGCCTTAGCGGGATCCATAGTAAGTGTTCACAAGAAATATGGGATGTTAGCAGGAGTGCAGAATCCTAAGTAATCTGCTGTAGATTAGAGCACTAGGAGTGCCACATAACGACAGGGCCCAGGGCGCCCTGCCGGGGGGTATAAAACAGGCCAAGATTTTAAAACGGCTCCGGGCGCCGATGCCATCAGCAATTCTTGAGGAACAAGGTTGAATAGATGCGGCATCCAATATAGAAGCTAGTTCCAAACAAATATTTAGTAGATCAATCGGCTATAAGGTGGATTCTTTCATTTATCACAAGAAAGCCGTAGCAGCACACAGCAATGTGACCAGACATGGCCGCTGCCTGGAAGTTCCCCCGTCAGGTAGCTTTTTTGTTAAACTACAGTCACCACTGCACCCTATGGTTTCTCCTTTTTCTTCCTAACCTTCGGTCGAATGACTGGGGGGTGGAGCTGGAGGGGGAGCTATATGGACAGCTCTGCTGTGTGCTCTCTTTGCCACTTCCTGTTGGGAAAGAGAATATCCCACAAGTAAAGGATGAATCCGTGGATTCGATACATCACAAGAGAAAGTAATTTATCAGGTAAGCATAAATTCTGTTTTTATACAAAAAAAAACATAACCACCATAAAAAAGCTGGGCCTTATGGACTCTTGCCAATATGAAAGAAATGAATTTATCAGGTAAGTTCTTACATAAATTATGTTTTCTTTCATGTAATTGGCAAGAGTCCATGAGCTAGTGACGTATGGGATAAAAATACCCAAGATGTGGAAGTCCACAGCTTGGGTATTTCCACTGAGAATTTAAATCCACACCATAAGTAAGTTTTCCTTGAAAAAAAAGGATGTAAAGAACTCTCAAATAATTCTTTAGGATTAGAAAGAAGGGAAGGAGACTTCCGGTGGGCGGGCTTACTAGGCAGACGCATCTTTAGAGAGCTCCGTACTTCGGAGTAAAAATAAGAATTTACAAACGTTAATCAGCTGCCTAGCCACACTCTAAGGACTTGTCGGGTTGAGAGAACCTTCGCCGACTATTAGCAGCAGTGTGCAGATCAATTAATTCGATCTGTCAACCGGGAGCCCAAAAAAGAAAAAAGCAACGCACTACATCACATCGCTATCTTGGCTCACTCTCCATCGCAAAATAGTGCAGTGTGTCAGTTTTGCCTGAACGATCAACCCCGTATAGCCAGGTAATATACATTAAAGCTTTGGCTGAGGTGTGTTAGTGTCCAGACACGGTTACAGAGGAGGCTTGCCTGGGACTTAGAGGGGGAGAAAGGAGGGGAGAGAGTGTGAGCGCCATAAAGTTTGCAAGACATCGTTAAGGAACAGCACAGATCAATACAGAAGTACACACAGTACTGATTTCGCCCCTCTGGGTAGTATTGAGGTTGCTGTTGTCGGAGAGGTTATCGGCTCTATCAGCTATTAAATATTGGAACTGTGTCTCACTGGTTGTACAGGCATTACAGTGTAACGGAGGGCCACGTGGCTTGGGCCTAGCGTTCACAGGATCTAAAAACACACGCTGCTGTTCCCCATTTTAGGGGCCAATATACAAAGGGTTTTATGGAGCTAACAGCCAGCTGTATCCGAGGAGCAATATAGCTTTACGGCCTCTCTGCTATAACAGTTATTTGGGCCCTTAACCTGCGACAGACAGTGCTTCATATTTCTCTGGCTAGTCACCATAATTAAGATTCTCCTATAAGGCAGTGCAACATAGCACACTAACACACAGAATTGGGTGAATTGATGTGACATTCAGAGGCCTGATAAGTAAAACAAAGCGCGTCCTTCCTTGACAGAGAAGAATACTCCAAATATCTACATTGATTACTGTATTAAAAGCATTAATACTTTGGAGCCGATGAAAGTTGACAAATTTTTCCATAAGCTTTCTTCCACTGCTGATGCCGACATGTCACATAGGGCAAAAACTGCTGACAATAAAAAACAACAAAAACACTCAGTTGACATACATGCAGAAAATTCAGTATTAACTGATCAGATGATGGTTCCAGGTTTGGACCAGACTGCCTTGCTACAGGAGCTGAAGTCATTCTTCCTCCCAAAGATGGACTCACTACAAACGGGAGTCGACACCTTGACCTGTGAGGTCAGACAATTTTCCTCAAGATTAAGTGTGGCTGAAACTCGCATCTCTGACGTGGAAGACAGGCAATCTGTTGCAGACACCACAATTAAACAACTGGTCAAGAAATCACAGTTACTCCAGGATCGCATAGACGACTTAGAAAACAGGAGTCACCGCAACAATCTACGCATAGTAGGAGTTCCAGAATCAACCAAGGGCAAAGATCTGCTGGAATTTACAGCGCTTACATTCCCCAAACTTTTAGGCATACAGGCCGATATTCTACCAATAGACATGGAAAGGTGCATCGAGTAGGGCCGGAGAGAGGTTTGGATCAAGCAAGGGCTAAACCCAGGCAGGTTATATTCAATTGCCTGAATTTCCAGGATAAATTACAAATTCTGAGGGCCTATCGGGCACGCAAAGAGATTCTATACGAAGGCTCAAAGCTTCTTCTTTTCCAAGACTTCTCCATGGAGGTGTCGAGGCAAAGGAAGGAATTCGCACAACTGTGTTCTCAATTACACAAGCAGGGAAGACAAGTGGCCCTACTGTATCCAGCGAAATGAAGGCTGCAAACACCTCATGGGGTTAAATTTTTCCACTCACCACAGGCATTAAAAAAAGCTATTTAACCACTGAGCAACATCAACAGCCAACATGAAGAAGCCTCCCCTTTTTCTTTCTGGAGTTGGTAAGCTCCATTTATGGAACACTAAAAGATACGGTAAATGGCTATGTTTAGTTTGTTTAAGGATACCATATGGAGTAGTGGAGATCCTTGGGCTGCAAGGACGTATAGCCCTGGAAGGAGGTCATTCCAGACCTCCAGGGTAATGTTAAACAGTTAAAATGTTTGAATTTGTTATTTTTTCTCATTGCTGCTTCACTTATCAAGAGATGTACAGGTACAGTTGATGACTAAGGTTAGGTTTAACATGTTTACTGTTATTTATGTTGTTATATTTTATACTTATGTTTCTGAATTAATGATCTTAGAGCACTATACACACAGAGGTTTTATCCTAAAGGGAAAGACCAGACCCCTCAAAAGGTTAAGCCTTAATAAAAATCAATACAAAAGACCTCGGGTCTTGGGAGGAGAGAAAAAGTATTTCATTCTGAGGTAGGGGGGACAACGGCCTTACAAGCTATGAAATATTTTATGGCCACTCCCTCGCATTATAGAATCTACATTACTATACACCCTCTGCATACTCAGCATATCCAAGCTGCTGATAAAGAATATTAACAGAGCTGCCACTGGAAGAATAGTTCCGGCAAAAGGGATATATTATAGCCGTAATATCTACACTATAGTCAGAATGAAGGTGAAGTTTGGGCCTAATACCGCTCATAAACGGGTGGGTAAGATAACAAATACACAAAGTACGAATGTTGCAGTCATCATTATTAGTAAACCCACTGACCAAAATATCACACTGGACCTTCTGATTCAGGTACTTGAGAATCATAGAGTCATAAACCTAGATGCACATATCACCACTTATTGTTGTAATGACAACAAGGAATCGATGAGAGATACAATTATTTGTTGGCAAGTGGGATTAGGGTTAAACATATTTGTATCATTTGGTTGTATTGTTGATTGCATTGTAAATGGCACCAGATTCTATAATAGTTCTCCTCTCCCTTCCTCCCCCCAGCTTCCCCACCCTGCTTCCTCCCCCCCCCCTTTTTTTTTTCTTTTTTTTTTGACACAGCTATACACTCATACCCTATAACAAAGACATGCCGCTTAAAGTAGTAACGTGGAATGTGGGAGGCCTCAACTCACCTATAAAGCGCAAAACAATCCTCACCCATCTTAGAAAATTGGGAACGGATTTTGCACTACTTCAGGAGACACACCTAACAGACACAGAACATCAAAAATTACAGAGGGACTGGGTAGGCCAGGTAGTATTTCTCTCACACACTAGTGCCAGTCGTGGTTTGGCCATTGCATTTGGAAAGAGAGTAACGGTCACCATAAATCATACATTCTCGGACCCTAACAGTAGATACACGATAGTTCGCGCCACAGTGAATGCCATAGATTATGTATTTTGTAACTTATATGCCCCTAATCATAGAATCTTAGGGTTTTGGAAAGACCTGATAAAAAATTTAGTTCCACACATAGGATCAAAGTTGATAATAGGAGGTGATTTTAACATCTCCCCCACACACAACCTAGACAGACAATGGCTGGAGCCTCATAGTATCAAGGATCCAAAAAGAAATTATAAAGCTAAATACGAATCAAAGATATTTGACATGTTTGATAAGGACATAGGTACCTGTGATATTTGGAGACTACATCATCCAGAGGGTAAAGATTATACATGTTTATCGAAGGCCAAACATACGCTATCCAGAATAGATTTATTTCTAATAACTAACAAATTAGTTGACCAAGTGCGCAAATGTAAAATACATGACATACTATTATCTGACCATGCACCAGTGGAACTGATACTGGGAACTGACGGACCACGCGTGAATAGTAATATACTTAGGTTCCCTACATACCTGACCAAGTCCGAAGCATTTATTGAATTTCTGCAACACTCATGGACAGACTATATGACGGATAACGCATTTCATGCAGATAATTCCCAACTTTTCTGGGAAGAGGCAAAAACAGTATTAGCGTGTAATATCATTTCATATGTCTCCAAAGTTAAGTATAAAACCCAATACAGATATAGAACGCTGCAAAAGCAATTGGGACAGACCTATCAGCTGTATCTCCATACTAAGTCGAAGTCATCATACGACATTTATATAGCCGCAAAGGCAGATCTTGAGGCTTTTGCAAAGCAACAGGCCTTGGCAGGTCTGTTAAAAACGGCGGGTAGATTTTACAGATTTGGGGACCGTGCAGGCAAAATGTTAGCAACCTTGACAAAACCACAGACGGTAAAGACAAAAATTGCAGCATTGCGATGGAAGGATAAGACTTATACCAAACCTGAGGATATTGCGAGTTGTTTTGCACAATATTACACACAATTATACACACAACAGGCACCGGCACCTAAAGATGCACTGACTCAATTTTGGAGTTCAGTGAAACTACCACAAATTACCCCAGATCAATTGAACAGATTAAACGCCCCCATTACACACGATGAACTGACGCACACTTTACAATGTTTGCCAACATGCAAGGCATCAGGTCCAGATGGACGTCTAGACGAATTTTTTTTTTTTTTATTGAGGCGAGAAACAGTAACATAAACAATACATATCAGTCAACCAATAGGGTGTTACAGTTACATGCAGGACTAACATAGTAGTGAGAGATTAAACACAATACTATATGCAACAGGCTGATATGCGTGAACAGTCTAAATCACCTCATTTTGTTAATATTAGATTTGCATTGACCTCTATGCATAGTAGATCCAGCTATGGGATCAAGAATTTCATGAGAAACATTAAGGCACAGTGTACAATCAATGGTCTAACATTATAGCAATTATCATAAAAAAAGAATAAAGATTGTATTTGAGAACAAGTTTACATTTCACAGCTTACAAATAGAATTATCAAGTATACCCAGGGAGACAAAGTAACTGTCTCCAAGTGTACAATGGTATATTGTTTGTGAAAATAAGAAGTCGCTAAGACAAAGAAGTGAAAAAACTAGATATATTTTTGCTTATAATGTAAACACATAGTAAATTTTACCAGTTGTAGGGTCCGAGGAGCATCTTCATGAACCATCAGTACTGGAAGAAGAAAAAAAAAAAAAAAAGGGGGGGGGGAGAGGTGAAGTATGGGAAATAAGAAGTGAGCAAGGGGGAAAAAGGGTAAGGGCAAGGTGAAAGGTGATTAGATAAGGGGGGACTTAAGTAGTGATCTTCTGCGTGGTATTAGAAGCACTACCTTTTCACCCCGGAGTTGTGTGCATGCTAAGGGTATTGGAGTGACTACCTTCCAATTCTGGGTTAGTTCTCTGAAACTCATCCCATGGGCACCAGACTGAGCAGTAGAAATCAGAGCGGGCCTCCGCTCTAAGGGAATATTCTTCCATCTTTTGCAGGTAATCTAGTGTTTCTAGAACCGGAGTCAGAGTTAAGGGAGAGTCCCTAGTCCAGTGTCTGGCTATGATTAGCTTGGTCGTAAGTAAGATAATGACACATAAGATTCTAGAGGGTTTTTGGAGTGTGTGAAGCCCTAGGTTAAAGAGAGCAACATCCCCGGTTAGATGTTGTAGCAACTGAAGGTGGCGAAGCAAATTTGCAACAGAGGTCCAAAAAGCACTCAATTTGGGACAATCCCACCACACATGGAGATGGGTACCCCTCTGCCCACACCCCCTCCAACAGCCAGCGCTTCTAAGGGGGAACACCCTATGCAACTTAGTTGGGACCCAATGCCATCGCAGAGTTAATTTTATGTATAGTTCGAAAAGGTTCGAGCAGCGAACAGCCAATTTTGCATCTCGGAGGGCTCGCTGCCAAACTGCATCATGATGGACCACCACCAGGTCCCTCTCTCAGTCCTTCACAGCCCCTGGTTTGACAAATTGGGGAGAGTCTAGGAGAAGCTTATAGTGAAAGGACAATGATCCCTTGATAGATCTGCCCGCCATCCAGCGCCTCTCCCATAATGTGAGAGACCATGGCCCCGATTTGGGGAATCCCCAGGAGAGAAGTAAAGAGGTCACTCTCAGATATTCAAATTGCAAATCCCTAGGGAAGTCATCAGTTGGGAAATTTTCTGGTGGTAACATGAGACGGTTTCCTCTATAGAGGTCAGAGATCTGCTTGATTTCCAGGTTTTCCCAGCGTCTAGGCCTCGAATCAGGAAGGCATTGTAGTATGGCCTTCATGGAGTGGATAGGCGAAGGGTGGGGCGCTATTGATTTATGCGAGCGGAGTTCTCTCCAGCTCTTCAAACATGTTTTAATGGTGGTGCTGTAGATACCTTTAAGGACATCGGCATGATCGGGAATCCAAATTAGGTCAACTAGATCAATCCCGCAGGTAATGACGCCTGCTCGATCTGATACCACTGTGAGGTGTTAGGTCTCACTCCCCAGGCCGTAATGTGTGATAACATGGCCCCCTTATAATAGTGGGTTACATTTGGTATTGAAAGACCTCCGCATTCTTTCGGCTTCTGTAATTGGGATAAGGAGATTCTAGGAGGGTGGCCTCTCCAGATAAACCTGGTAAAAACTGACTGGAAGTGGTTAAGTAAGTAGGCACTGCTATTGGTAGACAACGAAAAAAATAAGTCAGTTTAGGGAGCAACATCATCTTTAAGGCAACAATTCAACCTGTCCACGACACCCTGGTCCAGTTTGCTGTGGTCTTCCTAAACTCCTGAAGGAGAGGCTCATAGTTTTTCTTAATAACGATTTTGAGGTCATGGGACACCTCTATTCCCAAGTGTCTCAAGCTATCCGTGGACCATTTAAAGGGGTACCGTTCCCTCAAGAGCTCCAGTCTATGAGCCTCCTGCCCTAGGGCATACACCTCTGTTTTGGTGTAGTTCAGTTTGTAGTAGGACACAACTGAGAACTCCGCCAGGAGCTTAAATAACTCCGGCAGGGAGTCTTCCGGCTCTGAGAGAAACACCGTAAGATCATCAGCAAAAAGCGCCAATGAGTGGGGGGTGTCGTAGAGTATTAAACTCTAAAAAAATCGGCGAGGTCCTGAGCCTGCATGCTAGAGGCTCAATAACCAGGGTAAAGAGTAATGGTGACAGGGGGCAACCTTGTCTGGTGCCATTTTTGATATTGAAAGGTCTAGAGACAAACCCCAATCCGCGCACCTTTGCGGTTGGGCTTGTGTATAGTGCCATGACTGCAGAAACGAACCTGTCGGGGAACTGAAAAGCCCGGAGCACCTCTGTCATGTAATCCCATCGGACCCTATCGAATGCCTTTTCAGCATCTAAGGATAGGGTTACCAATGGGATCTCGAGTGATGCTACTTCGGAAAAAATATTCAAAAGTCTTCTAGTGTTATCTGTACCTTGGCGCCCAGGGGTGAATCCCACCTGATCCGGATGGATCAGGCAAGGGAGGACTTGATTAAACCTTGTCGCCAGTATCTTCGCATATATCTTCACGTCCCCGTTTATGAGGGAGATTGGCCGATAGCCTTCACAGAGGGTGAGATCTTTCCCCGGTTTAGGGATTGTGACGATAGAAGCTTCCAGGAACTCCTGGGGGAAACCTCCCGTGCCCGCAGCCGCATTAAAAACTTTAGTCAGAAGGGGGCTAGAATGGTTAAAAACCTCTTATAAAAGAGGGCGCCATATCCATCTGGACCCGGGGATTTGTGAAGTTTAAGGCTCTTAACAGTAGAGCAAACTTCCGTCATAGTGATAGGCGCAGATAGGGAGTCTAAATATTTTTCAGGGACATGTGGCAGTTGTATATTTGCTAGAAATTCGATAATTCTCGTCTTGGGGCATAATGAGAATGGTCCTGATCTGAGATCTGGTAAAGCTGACTATAATATTCAACAAAGGCCTCACCTATGTCCATCGGAGCGTAAACTCTGTGCTCACCCTTTCGAATGTATAGTATCTTATTTAGGAGGGATCTCTGACGGAGCCTGTGCGCCAACAGTCTATCAGCCTTATCTCCTTTATGATAATATTTCTGCTTAAGAACAGAGAGGGATCGCTGTACTTTTTGCAGTTCTAGCTGTGCTATTTGCTTTTGAACTATTTGCAGTCTGCAAACTAGGGCCCTTGGCCTTCCCTTTTTCAGCTGGTCTCTTAAATTAGCATAGTCGCTATATAGTTGGGCCAACGAGGCTCCCCTAGCTCTTTTGTCTTGACCAGCCTGCCGGATAAACAAGCCTCTCATGTAGGCTTTAAGGGACGCCCACAGGGTCAGGGGGGAGATGCCCTCCCTGTCATTGATATGCAGGAAATGCTCTATTTCCCTCTCCCAGACAGGGATCTGTGGATCAGAGAGAAGATAATCTGGCAATCTCCAGGAACTTCCAGACAAATTTTATAGAAAACAAGGAAGGAACAACAATTTCTCTACAAATGTTGTTCAAATGCACAACCTTAGGAAAAAAAGAAGTCTACAAAACAACTTATCTAGATGAAAAAATAAGATAAGGAGACACAGAAGAGAGATGATAAATCAGAAACTCTTCTAGCAGAAGAGATATCCAAAAGAAACAATACCTTCCAAGAAAGTAGATAATCTTAAAAGAAAATATAGGCTCAAAAGAAAGAGCCTACAAAATCATTGAACCAAATTAAGACTTCAAAAAGGAGAATTAATAAATTAACAGGCTTGATACAAATCAAAAAGCCTGAACAAAACAGTGAATATCAGGAAGTTTAAACAATATTTCTAGGAAATAAAACAGAAAGATCAGATATTTGTCCCTACAAATTTTTTGAAGACAAACCTCTGGCAATAGCGATAAGAGCGCAAATGGAAGGTATAAAAATAGGAAGAACAGAGCTTAAAATTGTGTTATATGCGGACGATATCTTGCTATACATCTCTAATACACGAAATAATATACCTATACTCGTTTCAATTATAGAACAATTCGGATCCTTCTCGGGTTATAGGATCAATGCGTTAAAATCGGAATTATTATGGATCAGAAGGAATCCTGATTCTTTATTAGAAATTCCTTTTAGAGTTTCAGAATCATTTAGATATTTGGGGATAATGATTACATCTGATTTAGATAATTGTTATGACCTCAATATTGTACCAGTGCTGAGAGAGATTGGGGCTAGTATGAAACTATGGCAAAATCTCCCATTTTCAATTTCAGGTCGTATTGCCGCATTTAAAATGATTTTGCTCCCGAAGCTATTATACATTTTGCAGAACACTCCAATAATTCTTAAAGGGAAGGATATTGAAAAAATTAATAGCATGATGAGAACCTTTATATGGCAGAATAAAAAACCCAGAATCTCGTTAATGAAATTGTCACTCCCTAGGAAATATGGGGAACTTGCATTGCCAGATATACAATTATATATCCTGGTCTCTCTTGCCCGAACAGTAGTCGATTGGATTCTAAATAAAGATTATGTAACAAATAACGAACTTGAAAAAAATGTAAGTCTACCTTACCTCCCCACAGCCTTAATACATTGTAATCCTAAGTCAGTTCCCCAGGAAATTAAAATATTTAAAACATTAATCTATCCTCTGCAGTCATGGAGGAAGATATGTAGGATATTATCCATTGAATGTAGTGTCTCCAATCATATGCCAATTAAAGGAAACCCTAAATTTCAAGCGGGACTACAATCGGCAACCTTTCAGAGATGGCATACCTTAGGCTTGAATAATATTTTTCAGATGATAGATTGGAATAGCCATACTATCCAAACATTTGAAAGTTTGAAAAGAGAATTTAGTCTTTGCAATAAAGAATTCTTTGCATACTTACAAATAAGACACTTCATAACTAAGATGATAAATGAATGTGGTTGGAACTGGTCCTTGTGGAAATTGGAGAATTGGCTTGTGTTAGCAAAAAATGGGTTCATGTCAATTTCACCATGTTATCAATTATTAATTTCTAACAAGGGGGAGATGAATTTAGGAAACTTATCAGCTGCATGGAACTCTATGATACCTCAGCATTTTATAAATATAAATAAAATTCAGGTTTCTATTGTAAAAGTATCACAAGTTACCTTATCGGCTACAAGGAGAGAGTCCCATGTTAAGCTATTACGAAGGACCTACTATACCCCGAAGAAGGGGCTTAGATGCGGGAATACTAATTTCTGTATATGCCCAAAATGCTCGTTACCTTCGGCAGACCTTATTCATATGATCTGGGAATGTTCTAAGATTAAAAATTTCTGGTCGAAGATAGAATACTGGATCAATCAAGTATTAAAAATTTCTCCTCTAAGGTTAGACGTAGCTTCCATAACTTTTCTATGGGAAGCAACGCAAGATCTTCGGAAGCATAATAAAATAGTTAATATGATCATCTTAGCGGCAAAGTATTTCATTTTTAAAAAAATGGAAGGGAAGGGCAAGCCCCAGTATAAACGAGCTTAAAACGTGTCTAAAGAAACAATGTATGCTTGAGCAGAGAGACACCAATATGGAAGAAGAGAGTGATATTGAAGGCTTTTTTTAAAAATGGTCAGTGTTCATCAAAATATTTCCACCGAATGAGATAGAGCACATGATCTATCCATTTAGGAATTCAGAATTAGTACTGCTGGAGATATGGTAATCTCCTTTGCTCATCCCCTAGCCTCCTTCCTTTTTTTGTGTTGCGTTGTTTTTGTTGTTGTGCCAGGTCTTGCTTTACTTCTTCTTGAATTCTTGATTCAGGACATAGGAAGGGGGAAGATGAAGGAGAAGGAGGGAGGGAGAGAGGAGAGAAGAGGGAAAGAAGGAAAAAGATATTCATTTTCAGGTTGTCACTTAGAAGATAAGACAAAGTACGATAGAATAGTATAAGCCATAGTGTTAAGTGGTATAATTCTTCTCTTGGAATATGTATGAATTAAAAAACTGCATGAAATATATGATATTATTTTGTTGAAAAAAGGGAAGGAAAGGGAAGAGAAGGAAAGGGAAGGGGAAAGGAAAAGGAGTGAAAAGGAAAACTGAGGTTCATAAAAGCTTACCTTGTATTTTGCAATGTTATATTTAATTTAGGCTTTTGTTTACTTTCTTGTAAGTGTAAAATACTGCATTTATTATTAATGTTATACGATATTTATTGTTTCTTGCTCATGTTATAAAACCTCAATAAAAATATATATATATATATAAAAAAAATTGTATTCTCTATCTGAATTATGAAAGAAATTTTTTGGGTTTCATGTCCCTTTAAGTAGAACATGCAATTTTAAACAACTTTCCAATTTACTTCTATTATCAAATTTGCTTCATTCTTTTGGTATAATATGTTGAAGGAGCAGCAATGCACTGCTGGATTCTAAATGAACACATGAGTGAGCCAATGACAATCAGTATATATATGCAGCAACCAATCAGCAGCTAGAACCTAGTTTCTATGCTACTCCTGAGCTTTCCTAGATAAACTTTTCAGCAAAGTAAAACAAAAAAAGGAAGCAAATTAAATAATAGAAGTAAATTGGAAAGTTGTTTAAAATTGCACGCTCTGTCTAAATCACAAAAGAAAAGATTTGGGTTTCATGTCCCTTTAACATTTAAAAAATAAGATGTGCACTATAATACTGGTCAACATGATAGCCACAAGATGGGCAAGAATGAACCAGGGGCGGAGCTTTACAGCCATTTTATGCAGTACAGAAAATAATAGTTTTCTAAAAATACAGCAAATGATTTCAAGCAGCAGTTAAATGGACACATTTAAAGAAGCTTTTTTTATGTTTCAAAAGGTGAGTAACAGTTATTATAGGGTGTAGAATCTCCCTTTAAATTCCGTCTCCTTCTTTATCTCTGAGCATCTGCCACCTCTTGTTGCTAAGCAACTAATACACATAGGCACTGCAGCAGGTTACCATGGTGTCACAATGATGTTTTCTCACCTTTCCTGTCAGCAGGTAGAAAATCTCCAGGATGTGATTCAGGATCAGCTCAGGCAGCTTCTTCTTCATCTTGTTCATGGTCAGAAAAATTGTGTAACACCGAGTTCTGCAACAGTGGGACATAACTGACAGAAATTACATATATGGAAATAACGGACATGCATACATATATCAATAAACCTATATAATCACAAACTCCACCACTGAAATGTATATGTATACATGTAAACCCCACATATATGTACACAAACTCACATATACACAAATGCACTACACACACAACTGATAACAAAGGCTGTCCACCTGCCACACAAACACACACACACAGCCCAGCACCTCAGTACATTATATTAAAGTGAAGGTCAATTTACTAATAGTGCCTCACGGCATTGCATAGACGTTTAAAAATTAACAAGGGTTTAATTCATGAAATGTTTCATATTTATATACAGACATCCCAACTCTCCCTGAAGTTCAGGGAGTCTCCCTGATTGTAATAGCGACTCCCTGATGCCAGAAAATGGAATGCAATCTCCCTGAAACTCCAAGTACCATGATCCAATGTGGCCCAAATCTGGAAAAGTGTTTCTTTAAGGAATGCCTTTAGTTGCTGGGATGTTATAAAACCCTCAAAGCATGCACCAATAACCAAAAAGCCCCCCACTGATTTTAATAAAATAAAACACAAATATTACCTTATTTACTGCATGTAATTAAACTTCGTATTCTAAAATATTTAAGCATTCAACAAGGGTACGGTCACTGTAATTTTTTTTTTATGTGACTTTAGTGGGAAGCTACTTTAACGATAAGTTTTTATCTTATTTAGGGTTTAAAGGTGTCCAATATATAAATGGGAGGGGTGGGGGTGGCGGCGCAGTAGCGGGGGAGAAGCCACCTCCCTGAAATGGGCTTTTCCAGGTTGGGATGTCTGTATATATATTGAAGAATTTTTACCTATTTACCGCTGCAACTATAAGCGCAGCTCTCCCATTCGCCATTTTGACAAATTGATTGACAGATGACGATTCCTAAAAGAACCAATCCTTGTTTCCCCCCGGGCCGTGACGGTTATGCAAAGGGCCTGAACACCCAGGGGGGGAAACAAGGATTAGTTATTTTAAAAATCGTAATCTGTCAATCATTTTGACAATATGGCGGGCGGGAGAGCTGCGCTTATCGTCACAGCGTTAAATAGGTAAAAATTGTACAAAATATATACATATGAAACATTTCATGAATTAAACCCTTGTTAATTTTTAAACGTCTATGCAATGCTGTGGGGCACTATTAGTATATAGTATACTATTAGTATATAGATTAGAATAATATAGTATTCTAGAAAAAATCCCTGTCCCTCATACACACAGCCCCCACCCAAGTTCATTCTATGCAAATATAAAATATTATAGATATGATCCCGTCTCATACACACATAGCCCCCCTCCCCAGCACCTTATACCACAACATATAACTTATAAAACACACACATCCCCAGTACATTATATAGAGATATATTTATTACAGAGATGTCCCCTCTGCCTCATACACACATAGCCCCCTCCCCAGTGCCTTATAAAAAGATATATAATATTGTGGAGAGGTTTATTCTGCCCCACGAACACACGCAGCCCCTTTCTAGTACCTTATATACAGAACACACACACTCCAGTCCCAGTATCTTAAATATAGTCTATATAGATATATTATAGAGAGGTTCCCATTACCTAAACACACACAAGCAGCCCCCTCCCTCCCCAATACTTTTTATTCAGACATATAATTATAATAAAAAGGTTCCCTCTGCCTCTCACACACAGCACCCTCCCCAGTACTTTATACAGATATATCAAATTATGGGTCGCTCTGCATCACACACACAATCCTCTGCAGTACGGTACCTTATACAGAGAAAGTAACTATTAAAGAAAGATTAGTTGTGACACGCACAGATCTTATCCTCAGTGCTTTATACACAGTCAGATTACCAATTACCTACATGAAACTACCGTATTAAATGCTGAGACGGTAACAGCTTGATCCGTACAACAGTAACTACATGACTGCAGCGATCAAATGGTACAAAAAGCTACAGCAAGATGCATTATAGTTTAACGGACAGCTAATTCCTATTGTAGTTTTAGTTACCGTGGTCACTGCGGTCATGTGACGTCACAAGTCCTTCTGCTGGAAGGGAACTAGCTGCTACATTATCAGGAATCATAAGGGGGTGGAGATTATTGACTCAGCACCTACTTACCCAGTGTGAGTATGGTATGGTAAGTGGATGTATTATGTGTAACTCACTGTGTGTAATGTGTGTTGCTCAGTGCTTTTTATATGTGTGTGCAGCTTAGTGTTATATGCATGTGTATTAGGTGCTGAGGAGAGCTGGTGTAAGACAGATAGTACCTATCTGTAGTGTTATATGTTGTGTATAAGGTGATGGGGAGGGGTGTGCGTGTATGTCAGACATAGGTAACCTCTCTATAATATTATATATAGTAGATAATGTACTGGGTAGGAGGCTGTGTGTGTGAAAAAAGGGAACCTCTTTATAATATTATATATCTGTATATAAGGTATTAGGAGGGAGATGTATGTGAGACAGAAGGAGCCTTTCTATAATATTATATACTGTATATGTGTATATAATGTACTGGGGAGGGGGCTGTGTGTGTGTGTCTGATGGGCAGAAGGAACTTCTTTGTACTATTCTATATCTCTATGGGGAGGGGGCTGTGTGTGATACAGATGGAACCTCTATATAATATATATGTGTATATAATGTACTGGGGAGGGGCTGTGTGTTTGTGACACAGGGAGGGAACCTCTCTATAATATGATATATCTGTATTTAATGTACTGGAGAGCGGGCTGTGTGTTTGTGTGACTGAGGGGCAGAAGGAACCTCGCTATCTATACTATTTTATATATCCGTATATAATGTACTGGGGAGGGGGCAGTGTGTAAGACAGAGGGAACCTTTTTATAATATATATATTGTATGTGTGTACATAATGTACTGGGGAGGTGTGTGTGTTTGACAGAGGGAACCTATATAATATTATATATCTGTATATAAGGTACTGGGGAGGGGTCTGTGTGTGTGGGACAGAGGGAATCTGTATAATATAATATACTAGTCCTAAAGCCTGTGTACACAGGACATTTTTTACAGTAGAGCGGTTCCACCCCTTGCTCTCTCTCTATCCCCCCTCTTTTTTGCTCTCTCTCTCCCCTCTCTTCAGCTCTCTCCCCCTCTCTCTATTTAGCTCTCTCCCCCTCTCTTCTGCTCTCTCCCCCTCTCTTCTGCTCTCTCCCACTCTCTCTATTTTGCTCTCCCTCTCCCCCTCTCTTTTCATCCCTCTCTTTTGCGCTTTCCCCCCTCTTTTGTGCTCTTTCTCCCTCTTTCTTTTGCTGTCTCTCTCCCTCTCTTTTGCTATCTCTCCCTCTCTTTTGTTCTCTCTATCCCCCCTCTTTTGTTCTCTCTCTCCCCCCTTTGTTTTGCGCTCTCCCTCTGTTTTGCTGTCGCTCTCCCCCTCTTTTGCTCTCTCTATCCCCCCTCTTTTGCTCTCTCTATCCCCCTCTTTTGCTCTCTCTATCCCCCCTCTTTTGCTCTCTCTATCCACCCTCTTTTGCTCTCTCTATCCCCCCTCTTTTGCTCTCTCTATCCCCCCTCTTTTGCTCTCTATATCCCCCCTCTTTTGCTCTCTCTATCCCCCCTCTTTTGCTCTCTCTATCCCCCCTCTTTTGCTCTCTCTATCCCCCCTCTTTTGCTCTCTCTATCCCTCCTCTTTTGCTCTCTCTATCCCTCCTCTTTTGCTCTCTCTCTCTCTCCCTTCTCTATTTTGCTCTCTCTCCCCCCTCTCTTTTGCTCTCTCTCTCCCCCTCTCTTTTGCTCTCTCTCCCCCCCCCTCTTTTTTACTCTCTCTCTCCCCCCTCTCTTTTGCTTTCTCTCGCTCCCCCCTCTCTTTTGCTCTCTCTCTCCCCCCTCTTTTTTGCTCTCTCTCTCCCCCCTCTTTTTTGCTCTCTCTCTCTCCCCTCTTTTTTGCTCTCTCTCTCCCCCCTCTTTTTTGCTCTCTCTCTCCCCCCTCTTTTTTGCTCTCTCTCTCCCCCCTCTTTTTTGCTCTCTCTCTCCCCCCTCTTTTTTGCTCTCTCTCTCCCCCCTCTTTTTTGCTCGCTCTCTCCCCCCTCTTTTTTGCTCTCTCTCTCCCCCCTCTTTTTTGCTCTCTCTATCCCCCCTCTTTTTTGCTCTCTATCCCCCCTCTTTTTTGCTCTCTCTTTTCCCCCTCTTTTTTGCTCTCTCTCTATCCCCCCTCTTTTGCTCTCTCTATCCCCCCTCTTTTGCTTTCTCTCTCCCCCTCTCTTTTCCTCCCTCTCTTTTGCGCTTTTCCCCCCTCTCATTTGTGCTCTCTCTCCCCCTCTCTTTTGCTGTCTCTCCCCCTCTCTTTTGCTGTCTCTCTCCCTCTCTTTTGTTTTCTCTATCCCCCCTCTTTTGGTCTCTCTCTCCCCTCTTTCTTTTGCTCTTGCCCTCTCTTTTGCTGTCACTCTCCCCCCTCTTTTTTGCTCTCTCTATCCCCCCTCTTTTTTGCTCTCTCTATCCCCCCTCTTTTTTGCTCTCTCTTTTCCCACTCTTTTTTGCTCTCTCTCTATCCCCCCTCTTTTGCTCTCTCTATCCCCCCTCTTTTGCTTTCTCTCTCCCCCTCTCTTTTCCTCCCTCTCTTTTGCGCTTTCCCCCCTCTCTTTTGCGCTCTCTCTCCCCCTCTCTTTTGCTGTCTCTCCCCCTCTCTTTTGCTGTCTCTCTCCCTCTCTTTTGTTTTCTCTATCCCCCCTCTTTTGGTCTCTCTCTCCCCTCTTTCTTTTGCTCTCGCCCTCTCTTTTGCTGTCGCTCTCCCCCCTCTTTTTTGCTGTCGCTCTCCCCCCTCTTTTTTGCTCTCTCTCTCCCTCCTCTTTTTTGCTCTCTCTCTCCCCCCTCTTTTTTGCTCTCTCTCTCCCCCCTCTTTCTTGCTCTCTCTCTCCCCCCTCTCTTTTGCTTTCTCTCTCCCCCTCTCTTTTCCTCCCTCTCTTTTGCGCTCTCTCTTGCCCTCTCTTTTGCGCTCTCTTTTGCCCGCTCTTTCTCTCCCCCTCTATTTTGCTGTCTCTCTCCCTCTCTTTTGCTCTTTCTCTCTCCCTCTCTTTTGCTCTTTCTCTCTCCCTCTCTTTTACTCTTTCTCCCTCTCTTTTGCTCTCTCTCTCCCCCTCTCTTATGCTCTCTCCCCCTCTCTTTTGCTCTCTCTCCCCCCTCTCTTTTCCTCCCTCTCTTTTGCGCTCTCTCTTCCCCTCTCTTTTGCTCTTTCTCTCCCCCTCTCTTTTGCTCTCTCCCCTCTCTATTTTGCTCTCTCTCACCCCTCTCTATTTTGCTCTCTCTCTCACCCCTCTCTATTTTGCTCTCTCTCTCCCCCCTCTCTTTTGCTCTCTCTCTCCCCCTCTCTTTTGCTCTCTCTCTCCCCCTCTCTTTTGCTCTCTCTCTCCCCCTCTCTTTTGCTCTCTCTCCCCCTCTCTTTTGCTCTCTCTATCCCCCCTCTTTTTTACTGTCTCTCTCCCCCTCTCTTTTGCTCTCTCTCCCCCCTCTCTTTTCCTCCCTCTCTTTTGCGCTCTCTCTTCCCCTCTCTTTTGCTCTCTCTCTCCCCCTCTCTTTTGCTCTCTCCCCTCTCTATTTTGCTCTCTCTCACCCCTCTCTATTTTGCTCTCTCTCACCCTCTCTATTTTGCTCTCTCTCCCCCCTCTCTTTTGCTCTCTCTCTCCCCCTCTCTTTTGCTCTCTCTCTCCCCCTCTCTTTTGCTCTCTCTCTCCCCCTCTCTTTTGCTCTCTCTCTCCCCCTCTCTTTTGCTCTCTCTATCCCACCTCTTTTTTGCTCTCTCTCTATCCCCTTTCTTTTGCTCTCTTTATCCCCTTTATTTTGCTCTCTCTATCCCCTTTCTTTTGCTCTCTCTCTCCCCTTTCTTTTGCTCTCTCTCTCCCCTTTCTTTTGCTCTCTCTCTCCCCTTTCTTTTGCTCTCTCTCTCCCCTTTCTTTTGCTCTCTCTCTCCCCTTTCTTTTGCTCTCTCTCTCCCCCCTCTTTTGCTCTCTCTATCCCCCTCTTTTTTGCTCTCTCTATCCCCCCTCTTTTTTGCTCTCTCTATCCCCCCTCTTTTTTGCTCTCTCTATCCCCCCTCTTTTTTGCTCTCTCTATCCCCCCTCTTTTTTGCTCTCTCTATCCCCCCTCTTTTTTACTCTCTCTATCCCCCCTCTTTTTTGCTCGCTCTCTCCCCCCTCTTTTTTGCTGTCTCTCTCCCCCTCTCTTTTGCTCTCTCTCTCCCCCCTCTTTTTTGCTCTCTCTCTCCCCCCTCTTTTTTGCTCTCTCCCCCCTCTTTTTTGCTCTCTCCCCCCTCGTTTTTGCTCTCTCTCTCCCCCCTCTTTTTTGCTCTCTCTCTCCCCCCTCTTTTTTGATCTCTCTCTCCCCCCTCTTTTTTGCTCTCTCTCTCCCCCCTCTTTTTTGCTCTCTCTATCCCCCCTCTTTTTTGCTCTCTATCCCCCCTCTTTTTTACTCTCTCTTTTCCCCCTCTTTTTTGCTCTCTCTCTCTATCCCCCCTCTTTTGCTCTCTCTATCCCCCCTCTTTTGCTTTCTCTCTCCCCCTCTCTTTTCCTCCCTCTCTTTTGCGCTTTTCCCCCCTCTCATTTGTGCTATCTCTCCCCCTCTCTTTTGCTGTCTCTCCCCCTCTCTTTTGCTGTCTCTCCCCCTCTCTTTTGCTGTCTCTCTCCCTCTCTTTTGTTTTCTCTATCCCCCCTCTTTTGGTCTCTCTCTCCCCTCTTTCTTTTGCTCTTGCCCTCTCTTTTGCTGTCACTCTCCCCCTCTTTTTTGCTCTCTCTATCCGCCCTCTTTTTTGCTCTCGCTCTCCCCCCTCTTTTTTGCTCTCTCTATCCCCCCTCTTTTTTGCTCTCTCTTTTCCCACTCTTTTTTGCTCTCTCTCTATCCCCCCTCTTTTGCTCTCTCTATCCCCCCTCTTTTGCTTTCTCTCTCCCCCTCTCTTTTCCTCCCTCTCTTTTGCGCTTTCCCCCCCTCTCTTTTGCGCTCTCTCTCCCCCTCTCTTTTGCTGTCTCTCCCCCTCTTTTTTGCTGTCGCTCTCCCCCCTCTTTTTTGCTGTCGCTCTCCCCCCTCTTTTTTGCTGTCGCTCTCCCCCCTCTTTTTTGCTGTCGCTCTCCCCCCTCTTTTTTGCTCTCTCTCTCCCCCCTCTTTTTTGCTCTCTCTCTCCCCCCCTCTTTTTTGCTCTCTCTCTCCCCCCTCTCTTTTGCTTTCTCTCTCCCCCTCTCTTTTCCTCCCTCTCTTTTGCGCTCTCTCTTGCCCTCTCTTTTGCGCTCTCTTTTGCCCTCTCTTTTGCACTCTCCCCACTCTCTTTTGCTCTTTCTCTCCCCCTCTATTTTGCTGTCTCTCTCCCTCTCTTTTGCTCTTTCTCTCTCCCTCTCTTTTGCTCTTTCTCTCTCCCTCTCTTTTACTCTTTCTCCCTCTCTTTTGCTCTCTCTCTCCCCCTCTCTTATGCTCTCTCCCCCTCTCTTTTGCTCTCTCTCCCCCCTCTCTTTTCCTCCCTCTCTTTTGCGCTCTCTCTTCCCCTCTCTTTTGCTCTCTCTCTCCCCCTCTCTTTTGCTCTCTCCCCTCTCTATTTTGCTCTCTCTCACCCCTCTCTATTTTGCTCTCTCTCTACCCCCTCTCTTTTGCTCTCTCTCTCCCCCTCTCTTTTGCTCTCTCTCTCCCCCTCTCTTTTGCTCTCTCTCTCCCCCTCTCTTTTGCTCTCTCTCTCTCCCCCTCTCTTTTGCTCTCTCTATCCCCCCTCTTTTTTGCTGTCTCTCTCCCCCTCTCTTTTGCTCTCTCTCCCCCCTCTCTTTTCCTCCCTCTCTTTTGCGCTCTCTCTTCCCCTCTCTTTTGCTCTCTCTCTCCCCCTCTCTTTTGCTCTCTCCCCCTCTCTTTTGCTCTCTCCCCTCTCTATTTTGCTCTCTCTCACCCTCTCTATTTTGCTCTCTCTCCCCCCTCTCTTTTGCTCTCTCTCTCCCCCTCTCTTTTGCTCTCTCTCTCCCCCTCTCTTTTGCTCTCTCTCTCCCCCTCTCTTTTGCTCTCTCTCTCCCCCTCTCTTTTGCTCTCTCTCTCCCCCTCTCTTTTGCTCTCTCTCTCCCCCTCTCTTTTGCTCTCTCTATCCCCCCTCTTTTTTGCTCTCTCTCTATCCCCTCTTTTTTGCTCTCTCTCTATCCCCTTTCTTTTGCTCTCTCTCTCCCCTTTCTTTTGCTCTCTCTCTCCCCTTTCTTTTGCTCTCTCTCTCCCCTTTCTTTTGCTCTCTCTCTCCCCTTTCTTTTGCTCTCTCTCTCCCCTTTCTTTTGCTCTCTCTCTCCCCCCTCTTTTGCTCTCTCTATCCCCCTCTTTTTTGCTCTCTCTATCCCCCCTCTTTTTTGCTCTCTCTATCCCCCCTCTTTTTTGCTCTCTCTATCCCCCCTCTTTTTTGCTCTCTCTATCCCCCCTCTTTTTTGCTCTCTCTATCCCCCCTCTTTTTTGCTCTCTCCCCCCTCTTTTTTACTCTCTCTATCCCCCCTCTTTTTTGCTCGCTCTCTCCCCCCTCTTTTTTGCTGTCTCTCTCCCCCTCTCTTTTCCTCCCTCTCTTTTGCTCTCTCTCCCCTTTCTTTTCTCTCCCCCCCTCTCTTTTGCTTTCTCTCTCCCCCTCTGTTTTCCTCCCTTTCTTTTGCGCTCTCTTTTGCCCTTTCTTTTGCGCTCTCCCCCCTCTCTTTTGCACCCCCCTCTCTTTTGCTCTTTCTCTCTCCCCTCTCTTTTGCTCTCTCTCCCCTCTCTTTTGCTCTCTCTCCCCTCTTTTTTGCTCTCTCTCCCCTCTCTTTTGCTCTCTCTCCCCTCTTTTTTGCTCTCTCTCCCCTCTCTGTTGCTGTCTCTCTCCCTCTCTTTTGCTCTCTCTCTCCCCTTTCTTTTGCTCTCTCTCTCCCCCCTCTTTTGCTCTCTCTATCCCCCCTCTTTTGCTTTCTCTCTCCCCCTCTCTTTTCCTCCCTCTCTTTTGCGCTTTCCCCCCTCTCTTTTGCGCTCTCTCTCCCCCTCTCTTTTGCTGTCTCTCCCCCTCTTTTTTGCTGTCGCTCTCCCCCCTCTTTTTTGCTGTCGCTCTCCCCCCTCTTTTTTGCTGTCGCTCTCCCCCCTCTTTTTTGCTGTCGCTCTCCCCCCTCTTTTTTGCTCTCTCTCTCCCCCCTCTTTTTTGCTCTCTCTCTCCCCCCTCTTTTTTGCTCTCTCTCTCCCCCCTCTCTTTTGCTTTCTCTCTCCCCCTCTCTTTTCCTCCCTCTCTTTTGCGCTCTCTCTTGCCCTCTCTTTTGCGCTCTCTTTTGCCCTCTCTTTTGCACTCTCCCCACTCTCTTTTGCTCTTTCTCTCCCCCTCTATTTTGCTGTCTCTCTCCCTCTCTTTTGCTCTTTCTCTCTCCCTCTCTTTTGCTCTTTCTCTCTCCCTCTCTTTTACTCTTTCTCCCTCTCTTTTGCTCTCTCTCTCCCCCTCTCTTATGCTCTCTCCCCCTCTCTTTTGCTCTCTCTCCCCCCTCTCTTTTCCTCCCTCTCTTTTGCGCTCTCTCTTCCCCTCTCTTTTGCTCTCTCTCTCCCCCTCTCTTTTGCTCTCTCCCCTCTCTATTTTGCTCTCTCTCACCCCTCTCTATTTTGCTCTCTCTCTACCCCCTCTCTTTTGCTCTCTCTCTCCCCCTCTCTTTTGCTCTCTCTCTCCCCCTCTCTTTTGCTCTCTCTCTCCCCCTCTCTTTTGCTCTCTCTCTCTCCCCCTCTCTTTTGCTCTCTCTATCCCCCCTCTTTTTTGCTGTCTCTCTCCCCCTCTCTTTTGCTCTCTCTCCCCCCTCTCTTTTCCTCCCTCTCTTTTGCGCTCTCTCTTCCCCTCTCTTTTGCTCTCTCTCTCCCCCTCTCTTTTGCTCTCTCCCCCTCTCTTTTGCTCTCTCCCCTCTCTATTTTGCTCTCTCTCACCCTCTCTATTTTGCTCTCTCTCCCCCCTCTCTTTTGCTCTCTCTCTCCCCCTCTCTTTTGCTCTCTCTCTCCCCCTCTCTTTTGCTCTCTCTCTCCCCCTCTCTTTTGCTCTCTCTCTCCCCCTCTCTTTTGCTCTCTCTCTCCCCCTCTCTTTTGCTCTCTCTCTCCCCCTCTCTTTTGCTCTCTCTCTCCCCCTCTCTTTTGCTCTCTCTATCCCCCCTCTTTTTTGCTCTCTCTCTATCCCCTCTTTTTTGCTCTCTCTCTATCCCCTTTCTTTTGCTCTCTCTCTCCCCTTTCTTTTGCTCTCTCTCTCCCCTTTCTTTTGCTCTCTCTCTCCCCTTTCTTTTGCTCTCTCTCTCCCCTTTCTTTTGCTCTCTCTCTCCCCTTTCTTTTGCTCTCTCTCTCCCCCCTCTTTTGCTCTCTCTATCCCCCTCTTTTTTGCTCTCTCTATCCCCCCTCTTTTTTGCTCTCTCTATCCCCCCTCTTTTTTGCTCTCTCTATCCCCCCTCTTTTTTGCTCTCTCCCCCCTCTTTTTTACTCTTTCTATCCCCCCTCTTTTTTGCTCGCTCTCTCCCCCCTCTTTTTTGCTGTCTCTCTCCCCCTCTCTTTTCCTCCCTCTCTTTTGCTCTCTCTCCCCTTTCTTTTCTCTCCCCCCCTCTCTTTTGCTTTCTCTCTCCCCCTCTGTTTTCCTCCCTTTCTTTTGCGCTCTCTTTTGCCCTTTCTTTTGCGCTCTCCCCCCTCTCTTTTGCACCCCCCTCTCTTTTGCTCTTTCTCTCTCCCCTCTCTTTTGCTCTCTCTCCCCTCTCTTTTGCTCTCTCTCCCCTCTTTTTTGCTCTCTCTCCCCTCTCTTTTGCTCTCTCTCCCCTCTTTTTTGCTCTCTCTCCCCTCTCTGTTGCTGTCTCTCTCCCTCTCTTTTGCTCATTCTCTCCCTCTCTTTTGCTCTCTCCCCTCTCTTTTGCTCTCTCTCTCCCCCCTCTCTTTTGCTCTCTCTCTCCCCCCTCTCTTTTGCTCTCTCTCTCCCCCCCTCTCTTTTGCTCTCTCTCTCCCCCCTCTCTTTTGCTCTCTCTCCCCTCTCTTTTGCTCTCTCTCCCCTCTCTTTTGCTCTCTCTCCCTTCTCTTTTGCTCTCTCTCCCTTCTCTTTTGCTCTGTCTCCCTTCTCTTTTGCTCTCTCTCCCTTCTCTTTTGCTCTCTCTCCCTTCTCTTTTGCTCTGTCTCCCTTCTCTTTTGCTCTCTCTCCCTTCTCTTTTGCTCTCTCTCCCTTCTCTTTTGCTCTCTCTCCCTTCTCTTTTGCTCTGTCTCCCTTCTCTTTTGCTCTCTCTCCCTTCTCTTTTGCTGTCTCTCTCCCTCTCTTTTGCTCTCTCTCCCTCTCTTTTGCTCTCTCTCCCTCTCTTTTGCTCTCTCTCCCTCTCTTTTGCTCTCTCTCCCTCTCTTTTGCTCTCTCTCCCTCTCTTTTGCTCTCTCTCCCTCTCTTTTGCTCTCTCTCCCTCTCTTTTGCTCTCTCTCCCTCTCTTTTGCTCTCTCTCTTTCCCCTCTCTCTTTTGCTCTCTCTCTCCCCCCTCTCTTTTGCTCTCTCTCTCTCTCCCCCCTCTCTTCTGCTCTCTCTCTCCCCCTCTCTTTTGCTCTCTCCCCCCTCTCTTTTGCTCTCTCCCCCCTCTCTTTTGCTCTCTCCCCCCTCTCTTTTGCTCAATCCCCCCTCTCTTTTGCTCTCCCCCCCCCCTCTTTTTTTGCTCTCTCTCTCCCCCCTCATTTTTTGCTCTCTCTCTCCCCCCTCTTTTTTTGCTCTCTCCCACCTCTTTTTTTGCTCTCTCTCTCCCCCCCTCTTTTTTTGCTCTCTCTCTCCCCCCTCTTTTTTTGCTCTCTCTCTCCCCCCTCTTTTTTTTCTCTCTCTCTCCCCCCTCTTTTTTTTTCTCTCTCCCCCCTCTTTTTTGCTCTCTCTCCCCCTTTTGTTTGCTCTCTCTCTCCCCCCTCTGTTTTGCTCTCTTTCCCCCCTCTTTTTTGCTCTCTTTCCCCCCTCTCTTTTGCTCTCTCTCTCTCTCCCCCTCTCTTTTCCTCCCTCTCTTTTGCGCTCTCTCCCCCCTCTCTTTTGCTCTCTCTCTCCCCCCCCTCTTTTTTTGCTCTCTCTCTCCCCCCTCTTTTTTTGCTCTCTCTCTCCCCCCTCTTTTTTTGCTCTCTCTCTCCCCCCTCTTTTTTGCTCTCTCTCCCCCTTTTGTTTGCTCTCTTTCCCCCCTCTGTTTTGCTCTCTTTCCCCCTTCTCTTTTGCTCTCTCTCCCCCCTCTCTTTTCCTCCCTCTCTTTTGCGCTCTCTCCCCCCTCTCTTTTTTGTTCTCTCTCTCCCCCCTCTTTTTTGCTCTCTCTCTCTCCCCCCTCTTTTTTTGCTCTCTCTCTCCCCCCTCTTTTTTTGCTCTCTCTCTCCCCCCTCCTTTTTTTGCTCTCTCTCTCCCCCCTCTTTTTTTGCTCTCTCTCTCCCCCTTTTGTTTGCTCTCTCTCTTCCCCCTCTCTTTTGCTCTCTTTCCCCCCTCTCTTTTGCTCTCTCTCTCTCTCCCCCTCTCTTTTCCTCCCTCTCTTTTGCGCTCTCTCTTCCCCTCTCTTTTGCGCTCTCTCTCTCCCTCTCTTTTACGCTCTCTCTCTCCCTCTCTTTTGCTCTTTCTCTCTCCCTCTCTTTTGCTCTCTCTCCCCTCTCTTTTGCTCTCTCTCTCCCCTTTATCCCCCCTCTCTTTTGCTGTCTCTCTCCCTCTCTTTTGCTCTCTCTCTCCCCCCTCTCTTTTGATGTTTCTCTTCCTCTCTTTTGCTCTCTCTATAACCCCTCTTTTGCTCTCTCTCTATCCCCCCTCTTTTGAGCTCTCTCACCGTACTGCCCTGCCCGGCCCCGTCCACATCACGCCATGTCCTGTCCAGCCCTGCCCATGTCACGTCTGGCCCCACCCACGTCACACCCCCCTCACACCCGGTCGGCCCCAGATGCTGTTGAAGGCCAGGTGTGTTTGTCCTTGCGCAGTCTCTACTGCGCATGACAGCTTTGGACAAACACACTTGGCCTTTTATATTATAGGATCTGCATATAAGGTACTGCGTAGGGGGCTGTGTGTGTGAAGCAGGGGGAAACTCTCTGCAATGTAATATGTATGTTATAGAAAATGATACAAAAATCTAACTTTTTTGCATTTCATATGATGTATTTATTTATTTAACTAAAGTTAGATGGTACTTCTTTGTAGTTTAATATGTCTGTGCAGTGTTCTCCACAGACAATTTTGCCAGCCAGGTAGCATTATGAAGTAGCCACTTGGGGTTAGTGTAATATTTTCTAATATGATGTAATTTGCTGCTATCCAAAATACAAATGAATTGCATAATTTAACATACATGTATTTAATGATAATTTGTGCAATAAAAATTGAACATTTTTAATAATAGCTCATTTTAGCTTAAAGGGATACTAAAACCCATTTTTTTTCTTTCATGATTCAGATAGAGCATGCCCATTTTTGTTTCAGCACCCTGGATAGTGCTTGCTTATTGGTGGCTACATTTGGCTAACTAATAAGCAAGCGTAACCCAGGTTCTAAACCAAAATTGGACCGGCTCCTAAGCTTTACATTCCTGCTTTTTAAAAAAAGATAGCAAGGGAACAAAGAAAAATTAATAATAGGAGTAAATTAGAAAGTTGCTTAAAATTGCAAACTCTATCTTAATCATGAAAGAAAAAAATTGGGTTTAGTATCCCTTTATCGGCTAAAATTTTATTTAGGTGGTCAGTAAAATCAGCTGCTAAAAAGTTCCTGGGGAGAACACTGCTGTGTATAAGGATCTGTGTGTGTAACATACGGTACCTCTCTATAGTGTTTGTGTATAAGGTGCTGGGGAGGTAATGTGTGTGTGTGTGTGACAGATTGTACCTTTCTATAGTGTTATATGGCTGTGTGTAAGGTTCTGTGTAAGGTTTGTGTGTGTGAGAAGAGGGGACATTTCTATATTTTACATCTGTATATAAGGTACTGGGGAGCTGACTCTGTTTGTATGAGACAGAGGGAACTTCTCTATAATAATATATATCTATTTAAGGACCTGGGGAGGGGTCTGTGTCTATGTTTGCGGAGGAGGGAACCTCTCTATAATATTATATATCTGTAAATAAGGTACTGGGATGGGTGCTGTATGTGTCTATGATGCATTGGAAATATAATCTGTGTGTTATTGAAAATGCATTTGATAGGATGGCTTTTGATGATATTTGGGTATTTCTGTAAACTAAAATTAATTTTTAAAAGTATTTGGCTTACTGTAAGAAAACAGTGTAACTTCTTCAGGTAACTCACAGAAAATACTCGGATAAGAGCAATGATCACCCATAATTCACAGCATTTCCAACTATAACAGTGAACTGTACATGAGACTTCTCTCTCTCTCTTTGTATTTAGGCTGCTGTTAATGTGAAGATCACATACAATACTCGTCACTGTCATTTGCCAGTAAAGGAGAAACTATAAATAGTATAATATATAATAATATATCTGACAAATTCAGTTGCGCTGAACAAATCAATGTCTGACAAGACTGAGAATCAAACCTCAGACCTTCTTGATGCACACAGAGGTAAGCAGGACGTCACGTGCATGTCACTTGGTTTTGTCATCAGAATGGGATAATATTTACAGTAACAAACCAGAAACCTCAGTGATCTGATCGTTTTAAAGGGACATTATAATTAGTAGTGTGTTGGTGCTGTACGGTTTCTACTAAGCTTCTGTGTTCTTAATGATGGGCTCAGCACCACGTGCACATAATCAGTATCAGTCTCTGGGGCCCATTTATCAAGCTCCGGACGGAGCTTGAGGGCCTGTATTTCTAGCGAGCCTGAAGGCTCACCAGAAACACCAGTTATGAAGTGGCGGTCTAAAGACCGCTGCTCTATAACCTGTCCGACAGACATCGCCACAATTCAACCTGATTGAGTACGATCGGGTTGATTGACACCTCCCTGCATGAATCTGCAGGGGGCGGCGTATTGCTCTCCGCATTCAGCGAGGTCTGTCAGACCTGATCCGCACTGTCAGATCAGGTCCGACAGACCGTTGTTAAATAGGCCCCTAAGTGCTTAAATGTGCAAACATATGACCTCACTCTATAGCATAAATCACACTTATCTGATGCTACTGTGTCACAGATGAGTTTGAAAATACTCATAAAATATCTAATGAGGACAAAAAGGACAATTACAGTATATAGGGCCAGAATATAAGTGGTGCGCTATTTAGCGATTTTGCTTGCACGCAAACACTACTGGAAGTAAACTTTTAATGCAGGCGGGTTAGTGCTTGTATTACAAGTTGAAAGAAAAATATGTGCGTGCGAGTGTAATCCGATGCATGCTAACTTTAGGACTTTGGATATCGCAACTGTGTTAACTTCTCACCATATACTTTAATGAAGTGCATTATTAAAAAAAAAAAACACTTATCGCTCGCACGCTAACCCGACACCTACTGCGCTATACCCAAAGGGAGTTATGAATATTTCTTTCATTTAGGTGGCGAGAGTCCACAATTTGTTACAAATGGGATATACATTCCTACCTGGGGGAGGCAAAGTTTCCCATATTCCAAAGCCTATAAATACCCCACCCACCTCACTCATATCTCAGTTTAAACTTTGCCTTCTTTGGAGGTGGTTAAAGTATGATGTGCTTCAGTGATCAGTGCTTCAGTGTATATTGAAGTCCGTTTTTCCTCAGAGTGCAGTGTCTGTCAGAGGGAAGTAAGGAGAGTATTGCCTAAGGTTGCCATGTTTCTACCTCTATTTTATTTTAATTCCAATGTTCTTCACATGGAAGAAAATTTCAATATGTATCTGATGATTTCTTTAATAATATATATATATATATATATATATATATATATATATATATATATATATATACACAGGTAACCCTCAGTATACGCCGGGGTTAGGTTCCAGAAGGAATGGTTGTAAATCAAAACTGTTGGAAATTGAAACTCAGTTTATAATGTAAGTCAATGGGAAGTGATGGAGTTAGGTTCCAGGACCCTCTCAAAATTGTCATAAGTAACACCTACTACATTATTTTTAAAGCTTTGAAATGAAGACTTTAATTGCTAAACAGCATTATAAACCTAATAAAATATTCACACAACACAGAATATATAATTAAACTAAGTTAAATGAACAAAAACATTTGCTAAACAGCATTATACACCTAATAAAATCACACAACACAGACTTCATTTGCATTTTTCTGCAAACAGTTCTTTCTATGCATTCCAATCTGGACTGATTTAAAGACAGGACGATCTTGTTCCTTTGAAATCTACTCGATAGCTCAGGTCTGGTTAAACTGATTAATTTCAGCTTGCTTGGCTTTGCTGCAACACAAGCGGACAGCTCCACCTACTGGCTATTTTAATCAATGCACTGCTTCTTAATGCTTTTCAATAGCAGTCACATGACTGGGAAAAAAGGTTGTTATTCTGAAACGGTGTAAATTGAACCGTTGTAAACCGAGGGCCACCTGTATATATATATAGATGTATACAGGTAAATTCACAGTAAAACACAAAACAAATATTTAAATTGATTAAAAAATAATTTTCATATTTAAAGGATTACTTTCTGTTATAATTTTTAAGCTAAACAACTAACATATTAAAGTTAATAAACATTAATTAAAACCTACTGACCTATATTTTCTCCAAAACAAAGTTTCATAACGTTCTAAAAGTTATATCTTTTATTCGCCGATGATGTCACGTTATCCTGCCCACTATTTTCAGCACTGAGTGTTCAAAATACTTAAACCAATAACTTTGTGTTTAAAGCGCCATTTTGAAACCTAGGTATTGTAAACAGATTGGTACAGAGCAAAGGATACCCACGGAGTGGGTTTGGAAAACAATTAAATTTGCAGACAAGATTTCTGATATACGGTAGAGATATGTTAATGAAATGCTATTGATAAAAAGCGTATTTGGGGTAGTTAGTTAGTAACAGGCATAGAAAATATTTACTTACAGTGGCCCTTTAAGGTATTTGAGTGTATTTGGTGCAACTTTTTTTGTCATACCCTTTACACAAGGCCTTCAGACGTGCTAACCTGACAAACGCAAATGTAGTTTGCACTTGAGCAAAGCCATTTACTTTCAACATGTATTATGCACATAAGTTAGCAAGGTCTCAATATTCCTTATTACAATTAGATTGCACTTTGCATGTTTTTTTATTTAAATTAAAACGGAAAAACTGTCAAGTTTCCCAGAGAGCGTCATTACTTTCTATGGGACAGATAATCAAACATTCTCTAGTTCGGAGAGAGATTATAGTGCTGACTTCACAGGAGCAGAACTCACTGAATTTTAAAAGAAAAGGACAGGAACCTGGAAATCCCATAGAGATAAGAGAAGCCTTCCATAGAAAGTAATAAAGCTCTCTGGGATACAAAAATTTCACATGGGGAGAGAAGGTAACTGGAGAACCCCTGGAGCTGATAAAAAGGCTACATTTGCATCAATTCCAAATTAAATTGAATTGTTTTCACTACAATTTAATTTGCCTTTGTTTATATTTTAGTATATATTACTTTTCTGTTAAAATAAGTCTATTGTGAATTTTGAGCAAACTTCACCCGCATACAGCTGGCGAGACAAATCGGTGAGACCAGCTTGTTTAAAATTTCACAAGATTTGTGAGAGAGCTTCATACACACCCAGGGATTTCCCTTGTTCAGCCCATGGAACTGCATACCTCCCACTTTCTGAAACTGTCCGTTTACAATGGAGAAAATATAAAGTGCAATGTAATTTTTAAAATATAGGCAAAATTATCAAAGTATGATTCTAAGTTATTAAATTAACCCATAAACTTTTAAAGCATAATCAGAATGTGTAAAATCACTGCTAAATAAAAATTTAAATGTATTTAAATACAAGGGCCCCATTACATATGCGGCGTCACCCGCAAAAGCCGGTGACGCCGTTTTTTGCGTGGTTTGGTATCTATATACAGCGCCGCATATAAATGCGGCACGTATATTTCACCCGTCGCCCGCAATTTTTATTCCCATAGGCTAACATGGGACCGCGTCGTAAATCGGTATCCAATATCCAGCGCAAGGACTTACGTGGTGAAAATTGAGAAATCTTACTCCATTTTTACCTCGCCATAAAAGGCAGCCTTAGCAAGCCTTGCACTGAGTATGGGAGCACCGTAACTCCCGAAAATGCCTGCAAAAATAAACTAACGCATGAGCAATGTCTATCTACCTGTCAACCACAATCCCCCACCGCAATAACTAATTAACGGCTAGATTACAAGTTTTTGTCGGTAATGGTGTGCGGTGCTAACGCTCCTTTTTTTCTCACCGCTCACTTAAGACAACGCTGGTATTACGAGTTTTCTGCAAGCCGGCGTTAGCCTCAGAAAAGTGAGCGTTGAGCAAAATTTAGCTCCACATCTCACTGTAATACCAGCGTTGCTTACGGTAGCGGTAAGCTGGCTGAACGTGCTTGTGCACGATTTCCCCATAGGAAAGAATGGGGCAGATTCGGCTGAAAAAAACCTAACACCTGCAAAAAAGCAGCGTTCAGCTCTTAACGCAGCCCCATTGTTTCCTATGGGGAAATACATTTTATCTTACACTTATTAACCCCTAATCTGCTGCCCCGACATCGTCTCCACCTGCATTATATTATTAACCCCTAATCTGCCACTCCGGACAGCGCCGCCACCTACATTATACCTATGAACCTCTAATCTGTTGCCCCCAACATCGCCGACACCTATATTATATTTATTAACCCCTAATCTGCCGCCCCCAATGTTGCCGCAACCTATCTACAATTATTAAACCCTAATCTGCCGCCTCCAACGTCGCCGACACTATAATAAAGTTATTAACCCCTAAACCTAAATCTAACCCTAACCCCCCCTAATTTAAATATAATTTAAAATAATCTAAATAAAATTACTATTATTAACTACATTATTCCTATTTAAAACTAAATACTTACCTATAAAATAAACCCTAAGCTAGCTACAATATAACTAATAGTTACATTGTAGCTATCTCAGGGTTTATTTTTATTTTACAGGCAAGTTTGTATTTATTTTAACTAGGTACAATAGTTATTAAATAGTTATTAACTATTTAATAACTACCTAGCTAAAATAAATACAAAAGTACCTGTAAAATAAACCCTAACCTAAGTTACACTTACACCTAACACTACACTATAATTAAATTAATTACCTAAACTAACTACAATTAAATACAATTAAATTACAGAAACTAAAGTACGAAAAGCAACAAACACTAAATTACAGAAAATAAAAATGTTTTAATTTTTTTTAAAACTAATTACACCTACTCTAATCCCCCTAATAAAATAAAAAAGCCCGCCAAAATAATAAAATTCCCTACCCTATACTAAATTACAAATAGCCCTTATAAGGGTCTTTTGCGGAGCATTGCCCCAAAGTAATCAGCTCTTTTACCTGAAAAAAAAAATACAATACCCACCCAATCCCCCCTTAAAAAAACCTAACACTAACCCCCTGAAGATCACCCTACCTTGAGCCGTCTTCACCCAGCCAGGCACAAGTGGTCCTCCAGAGGGGCAGAAGTCTTCATCCTATCCGGCCAGAAGAGGACATCCAGACGGGCAAAAGTCTTCATCCATACGGAGCGGGTCCATCTTGAAGACATCCGACGCGGAGCATCCTCTTCCATCCGACGGCGACTGAAGAATGAAGGTTCCTTTAAGTTACGTCATCCAAGATGGCATCCCTTGAATTCCGATTGGCTGATGGGATTCTATCAGCCAATCGGAATTAAGGTAGAAAAAATCCTATTGGCTGATGCAATCAGCCAATAGGATTGAGCTTGCATTCTATTGGCTGATTGGAACAGCCAATAAAATGCGAGGTCAATCCTATTGGCTGATTGGATCAGCCAATCGGATTGAACTTCAATCTGATTGGCTGATTGCATCAGCCAATAGGATTTTTCCTACCTTAATTCCGATTGGCTGATAGGATTCTATCAGCCAATCTAAATTCAAGGGACGCCATCTTGGATGACGTCACTTAAAGGAACCTTCATTCTTCAGTCACCGTCGGATGGAAGAGGATGCTCTGCGTCGGATGTCTTCAAGATGTACCCGCTCCGCTCCGGATGGAAGAAGATGCCGCCTGGATGAAGACTTGTGCCCGTCTGGATGTCCTCTGGCCGGATAGGATGAAGACTTCTGCCCCTCTCCTCTGGAGGACTACTTGTGCCCGGCTGGGTGAAGACGGCTCAAGGTAGGCTGATCTTCAGGGGGTTAGTGTTAGGTTTTTTAAGGGGGGATTGGGTGGGTTTTAGAGTAGGGTTGGGTGTGTGGGTGGTGGGTTTTAATGCTGGGGGGGTATTGTATTTTTTTTTTACAGGTAAAAGAGCTGATTACTTTGGGGCAATGCCCCGCCAAAGGCCCTTTTAAGGGCTATTTGTAATTTAGTATAGGGTAGGGAATTTTATTCTTTAGGGGGGCTTTTTTATTTATTAGGGGGATTAGATTAGGTGTAATTAGTTTAAAAAATTTGTAATTTCTTTTTTATTTTCTGTAATTTAGTGGGGGGTTTTCTCGTTATTTAGTTTATTTAATTTAATTGTAGTTAGTTTAGGTAATTAATTTAATTATAGTGTAGTGTTAGGTGTAATTGTAACTTAGGTTAGGGTTTATTTTACAGGTAAATTTGTCTTTATTTTAGCTAGGTCGTTATTAAATAGTTAATAACTATTTAATAACTATTGTACCTAGTTAAAATAAATACAAAGTTGCCTGTAAAATGAAAATAAACCCTGAGAAAGCTACAATGTAACTATTAGTTATATTGTAGCTATCTTATGGTTTATTTTATAGGTACGTATTTAGTTTTAAATATGAATAATTTATTTAATTGTAGTTATTTTATTTAGATTTATTTAAATTATATTTAAGTTAGGGGGGTTAGGGTTAGACTTAGGTTTAGGGGTTAATACATTTAATATAGTGGCGGCAAAGTTGGGGGTGGCAGATTATGGGTTAATAAATGTAGGTAGGTGTTGGCGATGTTAGGGACGGCAGATTAGGGGCTAATAAAATTTAACTAGTGTTTGCGAGGCAGGAGTGCGGCACTTTAGAGGTTAATACATTTATTTAAGTGGCGGCGATGTCCGGTCCGCAGATTTGGGGTTAAATAATTTTATTATAGTGTTTGTGATGTGTGGGGGGCTCGGTTTAGGGGTTAATAGGTAGTTTATGGGTGTTAGTGTACTTTTTAGCACTTTAGTTAAGAGTTTTATGTTACGGCGTTAGCCCATAAAACTCTTAACTACTGACTTTTAAATGTGGTAGGAGTCTTGACAGGAGAGGGTCTGCCGCTCACTTTTTCCAGCAATCGTCATACCGGCGTTAGGAAAATCCCATAGAAAAGATAGGATACGCAATTGACGTAAGGGGATTTGCGGTATGTTAAAATTGCGGAAAAAATGAGCGGTACACCTGTACCTGTCAGACTTGTAATACCAGCGGGCGTTTAAAAAGCAGCGTTGGGACCCCTCAACGCTGATTTTTAAGGCTAACGCCAAACTCATAATCTAGCCGAAAGTGTATTAACCCCTATATCCGCCATCAAACCCACACTTCAAGTAATAAATAAATTATTAACCCAAAAATCCGCCAACCCCAACATCGCAAACTACCTATTAAAACTATTAACCCTTAATTCGCCATTAACCCACAACGCAATAAACCCATTAAAACTATTAACCCCTAAACTGCCAAAGCCCACAACGCAATAAACCTAACCTAACCCCCCAAACCTAACCCCTAACTTAACACCCCCTAAATGAACCCAAATGACCTAATTTAGAAACTACAAAAGTTATTATTAAATTAAAAAAACCTAACACTACTTTAAAAATACAAATAAACTAAGTATAAACTAAAGGGACAGTCTAATCAAAATTCTGGAGTACACTGTCCCTTTAAGCTACAATTACAGAAAATCAAAAAGAAAATTTCCAAATTTTAAAAAATTATACCTAATCCCTATGACAATAAAAAAGCCCCCCAAAATAAAAACTCCTCCTACACTAATAAACTACCAGTAGCCCTTAAAAGGGCTTTTTGCAGGGCATTGCCCAAGATAATCATCTCTTTTACAAGAAAATACACAAAGCTCTTTTACTGCCCACCCTATCTAAATAAAATAAAAATTACCAAAAAAACCCTTAAAAAACCCTAAGTCTAAGCCCCAGGTTGCTACTCACAGTTCCTGAAGACCGGGGGAGAAGGTCCTGTTCCAGGCGGTGAAGTCTTTTTCCAAACCAAGCGGCAACCTCTTCTTTCTTCTTCCTGGAACATCCTTTGCGGAGCGGAGCTGAAGACTGAAGATCGCGGAGCTGAAGACTGAAGATCGCGGAGCTGAAGACTGAAGATCGCGGAGCTGAAGACTGAAGATCGCGGAGCTGAAGACTGAAGATCGCGGAGCTGAAGACTGAAGATCGCGGAGCTGAAGACTGAAGATCGCGGAGCTGAAGACTGAAGATCGCGGAGCTGAAGACTGAAGATCGCGGAGCTGAAGACTGAAGATCGCGGAGCTGAAGACAGGCGATCCTGGAACTGAAGACCGGTGACCGTGGAGCCATGGAGCGTGGAGGATCCTCTTCGTACGATCTTCGCCGCACACTGGATAGAGAATTCAAGGGACGCGATTAAAATGGCGTCCCTTGAATTCCTATTGGCTGATTTGATTCTTTAAATTTAAATCAGCCAATAGGATGAAAGCTACTCAAATCCTATTGGCTGTTCAAATCAGCCAATAGGATGAGAGCTACTGAAATTCTATTGGCTGATTTGAATAGCCAATAGAATTTCAGTAGCTCTCATCCTATTGGCTGATTTGAACAGCCAATAGGATTTGAGTAGCTTTCATCCTATTGGCTGATTTGAATTCTCTATCAGGTGTGCGGCAAAGATCATACAAAGAGGATCCTCCATGGCTCCGCGGTCGCCAGTTTTCAGTTCCAGGGTCGCCGGTCTTCAACTCCACGGTCTTCAGCTCCGCTTCGCGAAGGATGTTCCAGGAAGAAGAAAGGAGAGGTCACCGCTTGGAAGAATACTTCACCGCCTGGAACAGGACCTTCTCCGCCGGACTTCAGGAACGGTGAGTAGCAACCTGGGGCTTAGACTTAGGGGTTTTTAAGGGTTTTTTATTTTTTTTAATTTTATTTAGATAGGGTGAGCAGTAAAAGAGCTGAATGCCCTTTTAAGGGGTTAATAGTTTAATTAGGCTTATTGCGTTGTGGGGTGTTGTCGGTCTTGGGGTTAATACATTTATTATTTGTAGTGAGAGGGGGGATTGCGGATATAGTTTTTTTTACGTGTCGGGCTTATTTTTGGGAGGCGTGTTAGACTTTTACAGGAGATTGGTTATTTTTTTTACTTTTCTTAGGCGCCGGCAGTTTCTAAAGTGCCGTACGTCTCTGGCGACTCCAGAAATTTGTATTTACGCTCATTTCTGGACATTGCTAGTTTATCCGACTTACGGCACTTTATGAGCTGCCGGCAGGGTTTATGTAATACCCTGATGCGCGAGGTGAAATTACAGGCGGCGCGGGCTGCCGCGCTTGCGCTGAAGCCTGCACCATATATGTAATCACGCCCCAAATGAGAAAGTGCAAAGCTTAAATGCATTAATATTGAAAGGACCCAATCTGAAATGTATAGAAATCTAAATCATCAATATCATTAGCGCTAGGATCGTAAACGTGATTGTGACTTCAACGCGACTTCATTTGCTTGAACTCGCGATAATTTACGCTCTTCATATTCTCTATGGGAAGTGTAAAAAGCTAATTAGCACTTGTATTACAAGTTGAAAGTAAATAAGATTGCACACTCGCAGTTACTGCTCAAACTTTTCATTCGACTTTAAAGGTCACGTAAAGAGTTTGTCCAGATGAAACGGTTACACTAAACAACACTATTAACTCCTAAACCGCCATCCCCGACATGGCAATAACTAACATAAACTATTAAACCCAAAACCGCCATAACCCCCCCCCCCCCCACATCTCAAAGTACCTAAATAAACTATTAACCTCTAAACCGCCATCTCCTCATATCGCAATAACTAACATAAACTATTAACCTCTAAACCGCCATCCCCCCACATTGCAAAGTACCTAAATAACTATTAACCCATAAACCGCCATCTTCCACATTGCAATAACTAACATAAACTATTAACCCCTAAACCGCCTGCCCCCACATTGCAATAACTAACATAAACTATTAACCTCTAAACCTCCATCCCCCCCCACATTGCAAAATACCTAAAATATTAGCTGCTAAACCACCATCCCCCACATCGCAAAGTACCTAAATAAACTATTAACCCCTAAACCGCCATCCTCCACATCGCAATAAGTAACATAAACTATTAACCCCTAAACCGCCTGCCCCCACATTGCAATAACTAGCATAAACTATTAACCCCTAAACCGCCATCCCCCCACATCGCAATAACTAACATAAACTGTCAACCCCTAAACTGTCATCCCCCACATCGCAAAGTAATAAATTAACATCTAAACCCCCTAATCTAACACCCCCTAACTTTACCCAAATTAAAATACACAAACATTTACAAAACATATCCTAACTACCTGAAAAAAACAGCTACCTGTAATATTACATAAAAACCTAATCTTACCTTTTTAAAAAACAACAACCTACCATTACTTAAAAAAATAAAAACCTAACATTACCAACAAACAAAACCCCCTAACATTACAAAAAAAAGTATATTACAGAAAATAAACAAGTTTAACATTACAGAAAATAAAAAAATTAGCTACAAAAAAAATAAAAATAATAAAAACTATCTTAAATACCTGAATCTACAAAGTTCCCTGAAAAGGGCATTAAGCTATTTTGCTGGCCATAAAAAAAACTAATCTTTATAAAAAACAACACCCCCAAAAATAAAAAAAATAAAAAAGCCTAACACTAACCCCCATAAAGGCACTCACTGAGGATGATGGGGACGGCGCTCCATCTTCATCCCGGCGGTGGTCCTTGTTCATCCATCTTCATTGGTCCATCTTATCTTCTTCCCAGCAGCAACAGTGGTCCTCATCTTGACACGAAGAACAGGGAGATCTTCTTTATTCGTCTACGGCCGCACACTGAATTGTGAATGCAAGGTACCCTTTTAATATGGGGGTACCCTTGCATTCCTATTGGCTGATTTGAATCTTCAAACTCAAATCAGCCAATAGAATGAAAGGAAGATAAGAAGATGGATGGAGGAAGATGGATGAAGAAGGTTTTTTTGGGTCGGTTATTAGAATAGGAGTGAAAAAAAAATAAAAAAAAGACTTTATTATTTATTTATTATTACTTTGCGATGTGGGGGGATGGCGGTTTAGGGGTTAATAGTTTATTTAGGTACTTTGCGATGTGGGGTGACGGTGGTTTAAGGGTTAATAGTTTATGTTAGTTATGGTGATTTGGGGGATGGTGATTTAGGGGTTGATAGTGTAGTGGGGCCTTAGTGGTGGGCTATGTGGCGGTTAAGGGGTTATTATGGGGCTTTGGATGATTCGGGTTAGTGCGCAAGTAGGATGTTATTTTATTTTATTTTTGCTTCATTAACTTCTATGGAGCAGTAGGTGATTGCGCTACAGTAAACCATTTTGGCAAGTCGGGTTAGCGCTAGAGCAATAATTTTTAACTTTTAATATCAGCGCAACCCGACTTGCGTGAAAGGTTTACTGCTAGCGCAATTAGCACTCAAGCGAAAGCACTAGTTAGCGCCCCACTTGTAATCTAGCACTGATAGTTTTAAGCTATAGCACGTTTCTCAGAATATCTGTCTCCTGCTTAAGATGAGTATATATATATATATATATATATATATATATATATATATATATACAGTTGCAAGAAAAATTATGTGAACCCTTTGGAATGATATGGATTTCTGCACAAATTGGTCATAAAATGTGATCTGATCATCATCTAAGTCACAACAATAGACAATCACAGTCTGCTTAAACTAATAACACACAAAGAATGAAATGTTGTCATGTTTTTATTGAACACAACATGTAAACATTCACAGTGCAGGTGGAAAAAGTATGTGAACCCCTAGACTAATGACATCTCCAAGAGCTAATTGGAGTGAGATGTCAGCCAGCTGGAGTCCAATCAATGAGATGAGATTGGAGGTGTTGGTTACAGCTGCCCTGTCCTATAAAAACACACACCAGTTCTGGGTTTGCTTTTCACAAGAAGCATTGCCTGATGTGAATGATGCCTCGCACAAAAGAGCTCTCAGAAGACCTACGATTAAGAATTGTTGACTTGCATAAAGCTGGAAAGGGTTATAAAAGTATCTCCAAAAGCCTTGCTGTTCATCAGTCCATGGTAAGACAAATTGTCTATAAATGGAGAAAGTTCAGCACTGCTGCTACTCTCCCTAGAAGTGGCCATCCTGTAAAGATGACTGCAAGAGCACAGCGCAGACTGCTCAATGAGCTGAAGAAGAATCCTAGAGTGTCAGCTAAAGACTTACAAAAGTCACTGGCAAATGCTAACATCCCTGTTAGCGAATCTACAATACGTAAAACACTAAACAAGAATGGATTTCATGGGAGGATACCACAGAGGAAGCCACTGCTGTCCAAACAAAACATTGCTGCACATTTACAGTTTGCACAAGAGCATCTGGATGTTCCACAGCAATACTGGCAAAATATTCCGTGGACAGATGAAACCAAAGTTGAGTTGTTTGGAAGAAACACACAACACTATTTGTGGCGAAAAAGAGGCACAGCACACCCAACATCAAAACCTCATCCCAACTGTGAAGTATGGTGGTGGGGGCATCATGGTTTGGGGCTGCTTTGTTGCGTCATGGCCTGGACGGATTGCTATCATCGAGGGAAAAATGAATTCCCAAGTTTATCAAGACATTTTGCAGGAGAACTTAAGGCCATCTGTCTACCAGCTGAAGCTCAACAGAAGATGGGTGTTGCAACAGGACAATGACCCAAAGCATATAAGAAAATCAACAACAGAATGGTTTAAACAGAAGAAAATACGCCTTCTGAAGTGGCCCAGTCAGAGTCCTGACCTCAACCCAATGTAAACATTTGCATAGGAAAATTAGCACATCTAGGCAATACTTGCCTAGATGTGCTAATTTCCTATGCAAATATTTACATTGATTATATATATATATATATATATATATATATATATATATATATATATACATACAGTGAGGGAAACAATTATTTGATCCCCTGCTGATTTTGTACATTTGCCCACTGACAAAGAAATGATCAGTCTATAATTTTAATGGAAGGTTTATTTGAACAGTGAGAGACAGAATAACAACAAAAAAATGCAGAAAAACACATTTCAAAAAAGTTATAAATTGATTTGCATTTTAATGAGTGAAATAAGAATTTGACCCCTTTGCAAAACATGACTTAGTACTTGGTGGCAAAACCCTTCATGGTAATCACAGAGGTCAGATGTTTCTTGTAGTTGGCCACCAGGTTTGCACACATCTCAGGAGGGATTTTGTTCCACTACTCTTTTGCAGATCCTCTCCAAGTCATTAAGGTTTGGCAACTCGAACCTTCAGCTCCCTCCCCAGATTTTCTGTGGGATTAAGGTCTAGAGACTGGCTAGGCCACTCCAGAACCTTAATGTGCTTCTTCTTGAGCCACTCCTTTTGTGCCTTGGCCGTGTGTTTTGGGTCATTGTCATGCTGGAATACCCATCCACAACCCATTTTCAATGCCCTGGCTGAGGGAAGGAGGTTCTCACCAAAGATTTGACGGTACATGGCCCCGTCCATTGTCCCTTTGATGCGCTGAAGTTGTCCTGTCCCCTTAGCAGAAAAACACCTGCAAAGCATAATGTTTCCACCTCCATGTTTGACGGTGGGGATGGTGTTCTTGGGGTCATAGGCAGCATTCCTCCTCCAAACACGGCGAGTTTAGTTGATGCCAAAGAGCTCAATTTTGGTCTCATCTGACCACAACACTTTCACCCAGTTGTCCTCTGAATCATTCAGATGTTCATTGGCAGACTTCAGACGGGCCTGTACATGTAAATACACAAAAAGAAAATTATTAACCTGTTAAAACACAAACAATAATAAATCAAACAAAAAACATTCGGCTAGATTACGAGTTTTGCGTTATGAGGGGTGCGGTACTAACTTGAGCGTTATTGTCACCGCTCACTTTCCTACGGTGCTGGTATTACAGGTTTTTACAAACCTGGCGTTAAAAGACAAGAAGTGAGCGTAGAGCAAAATTGTGCTCCATACCGCACTCCAATACCAGCACTGCTTAAGTCAGCGGTGAGCTGGTTGTACGTGCTTGTGCACAATTTCCCCATAGACATCAATGGGGAGAGCCGGCTGAGAAAAGTCTAACACCTGCAATAAAGAAGCGTAAAGCTCAGTAACGCAGCCCCATTGATTCCTATGGGGAAACAAATTTTATGTTTACACCCTAACATGAACCCTGAGTCTAAACACCCCTAATCTTACACTTATTAACCCCTAATCTGCCGCCCCCGACATTGCCAACACCTACATTATACTTATTAACCCCTAATCTTACGCTCCAGACATCACCGCCACTATAATAAACATATTAACCCCTAAACCGCCGCACTCCCGCATCTCAAACACTATTTAAATATTATTAACCCCTTATCTGCCACCCCTAACATCGCCGCCACCTACATTATTGCAGACACCTACATTATACTTATTAACCCCTAATCTGTTGCCCCCAACATCGCCGACACCTACATTATATTTATTAACCCCTAATCTCCCACCCCCAATGTCGCCGCAACCTACCTACACATATTAACCCCTAATTTGCCCCCCCAACATCGCCGCCACTATAATAAACATATTAACCCCTAAACCGCTGCACTCCCGCATCGCAAACACTAGTTAAATATTATTAACCCCTAATCTGCTGTCCCTAACATCGCCGCCACCTACCTACACTTATTAACCCCTAATCTGCCGCCTCACACGTCCCCGCCACTATATTAAATTTATTAACCCCTAAATCTAAGTCTTACCCTAACACCCCCTAACTTTAATATAATTAAAATAAATAAAAATTACTATCATTAACTAAATAATTCCTATTTAAAACTAAATACTTACCTGTAAAATAAACCCTAAGCTAGCTACAATATAACTAATAGTTACATTGTATCTAGCTAAGGGTTTATTTTTATTTTACAGGTCACTTTGTATTTATTTTAACTAGGTAGAATAGTTACTAAATAGTTATGAACTATTTACTAACTACCTAGCTAAAATAAATACAAATTAACCTGTAAAATAAAACCTAACCTGTCTTACACTAACACCTAACCCTACAATTAAATAAATTCCCTAAATTAAATACAATGAACTAAATTCAATACAATTAGCTAAATTACAAACCAAAAAAACACTAAATTACACAAATAAAAAACAAATGACAAGCCCCCCCCCAAAATAAAAAAAAACCCTAGTCTGTCTTACACTAACACCTAACCTTACACTACAATTAAATAAATTACATTTATTAAATACAATTTCCTAAATTACAAAAAAACCCACTAAATTACACAAACTAAAAAAAGAAATTATCAGATATTTAAACTAATTACACCTAATCTAATAGCCCCCCCAAAAATAAAAAAAAGCCCTAGCCTAAACTACCAATAGCCCTTAAAAGGGCCTTTTGCGGGGCATTGCCCCAAAGAAATCAGCTCTTTTACCTGAAGAAAAAATACAAACAACCCCCAAACATTAAAACCCACCACCCACACAACCAACCCCCCTAATAAAAACCTAACTAAAAAAAAACTAAGCTCCCCATTGCCCTGAAAAGGGCATTTGGATGTGCATTGCCATTTAAAATGGCATTTAGCTCTATTGCAGCCCAAACACCTAATCTAAAAATAAAACCCACCCAATACACCCTTAAAAAATCCTAACACTAACCCCCGAAGATCCACTTACAGTTTTGAAGAGCCGACATCCATCCTCAATGAAGCCGGTAGAAGTCCTCAACGAAGCCGGGAGAAGTAGTCCTTCAGACGGGCAGAAGTCTTCACCCAGAGGGCATCTTATATCTTCATCCTTCCGACGTGGAGCAGCTCCATCTTCAAGACATCCGGCGCGGAGCATCCTCTTCAATCAACGGCTTCTTGCTGAATGAAGGTTCCTTTAAATGACGTTATCCAAGATGGCGTCCCTTAGATTCCGATTGGCTGATAGAATTCTATCAGCCAATCGGAATTAAGGTTGAAAAAATCCTATTGGCTTATGCAATCAGCCAATAGGATTAAGCTCGCATTCTATTGGCTGTTCCAATCAGCCAGTAGAATGCCAGCTCAATCCTGTTGGCTGATTGGATCAGCCAATAGGATTGAAGTTCAATCCTATTGGCTGATTGCATCAGCCAAAAGGATTTTTTCAACCTTAATTCCGATTGGCCAATCGGAATCTAAGGGACGCCATCTTGGTTGACATCATGTAAAGGAGCCTTCATTCAGCAAGAAGCCGTCGTTTGAAGAGGATGCTCCGCTCCGGATGTCTTGAAGATGGAGCCACTCCGTGTCGGAAGGATGAAGATAGAGGATGCCGTCTGGGTGAAGATTTCTGCCGGCTTCGTTGAGGACATCTTGCCGCTTGGATGAAGACTTCTCCCGGCTTCGTTGAGGACTTCTCCTGGCTTTGTTGAGGATGGATGTCGGCTCTTCAAAACTGTGGATCTTCGGGGGTTAGTGTTAGGATTTTTTAAGGGTATATTGGGTGGGTTTTATTTTTAGATTAGGGGTTTGGCCTGCAATAGAGCTAAATGCCCTTTTAAAGGGCAATGCCCATCCAAATGCCCTTTTCAGGGCAATGGGGAGCTTAGGTTTTTTTAGTTAGGGTTTTATTTGGGGGGGTTGGTTGTGTGGGTGGTGGGATTTACTGTTTGGGTGTTGTTTGTATTTTTTTTTTCAGGTAAAAGAGCTGATTTCTTTTGGGCAAAATGCCCGCAAAAGGCCATTTTAAGGGCTATTGGTAGTTTAGGCTAGGTTTTTTTTTATTTTGGGTGGCTTTTTTATTTTGATAGGGCTATTAGATTAGGTGTAATTAGTTTAAAGATCTTGTAATTTGTTTTTTTATTTTGTGTAATTTAGTGTTTGTTTTTTTTGTAAGTTAGCTAATTGTATTTAATTTAGGGAATTTATTTAATTGTAGGGTTAGGTTAGGTATTAGTGTAACTTAGGATAGGTTTTATTTTACAGGTAAATTTGTATTTATTTTAGCTAGGTAGTTATTAAATAGTTCATAACTATTTAGTAACTATTCTACCTAGTTAAAATAAATACAAACTTGCCTGTAAAATAAAAATAAACCCTAAGCTAGATACAATGTAACTATTAGTTATATTGTAGCTAGCTTAGGGTTTATTTTACAGGTAAGTATTTAGTTTTAAATAGGAATTATTTAGGTAATGATAGTAATTTTTATTTATATTTATTTTAATTATATTTAAGTTAGGGGGTGTTAGGGTTAGACTTAGATTTAGGGGTTAATAAATTTAATATAGTGGCGGCGACGTTGGGGGCAGCAGATTAGGGGTTAATAAATGTAGGTAGGTGGTGGCTATGTTAGGGACAGCAGATTAGGGGTTAATAATATTTAACTAATGTTTGCGAGGCGGGAGTGCAGCGGTTTAGGGGGTTAATATGTTTATTCTAGTAGCGGCAGATTAGGGGTTAATAATTTTATTTTAGTGTTTGTGATGCGGGAGGGCCTCAGTTTAGGGGTTAATAGGTAGTTTATGGGTGTTAGTGTACTTTTTAGCACTTTAGTTATGAGTTTTATGCTACGGCTTTGTAGTGTAAAACTCATAACTACTGACTTTAAAATGCGGTACGAATCTTGACGGGATAAGGTGTACCGCTCACTTTTTGGCCTCCCAGGACAAGATCGTAATACCGGCGCTATGAAAGTCCCAATGAAAATAGACTATACGCAAATTGCGTAAGTTGATTTGCAGTTAGGCCAAAAAAGTGTGCGGTGCCCCTAAATCTACAAGACTCGTAATACCAGCGGTAGTAAAAAAGAGGCTTAACGCTGCTTTTTTACTCATAACGCAAAACTCGTAATCTAGCCGAATGTGTTAGTGCAAAAAGGATATGTCCAAAAAAGTCAATTGGAGACTAAATCCCAACTCCAAATGTGCATAAGTGATCCCAGCCATTACTTCTCAGTGGAAATGAATGCTGCTGTCGAACTCCAAGGGTTAACCTCAAATAAAACAGATCAATGCTGCCAATGGTGAAGCCCTGTGTGACTACAGGGTTAATTCACATGTAAGTTGTATGCTCACATACTGCAGAGCTTTACATCAAGCTCTAGATATAAAAGCAATGGGAGACTCCAGCAGGAGCAGATGTACATGTGCTTTCTTGAACAGGGTGACCTTGCGGGCGCTGCAGAATTTCAGTCCTTCACAGCGTAGTGTGTTACCAATTGTTTTCTTGGTGACTATGGTCCCAGCTGCCTTGAGATCATTGACAAGTATGGTATGATTCCTCACCATTCTTATGATCATTTAAACTCCACAAGGTGAGATCTTGCATGGAGCCCCAGACCGAGGGAGATTGATAGTTATTTTGTGTTTCTTCCATTTGCGAATAATTGCACCAAATGTTGTCACCTCCTCACCAAGCTGCTTGGCAATGATCTTGTAGCCCATTCCAGCCTTGTGTAGGTCTACAATCTTGTCCCTGACATCCTTAGACAGCTCTTTGGTCTTGGCCATGGTGGAGAGTTTGGAATCTGATTAATTGATTGCTTCTGTGGACAGGTGTCTTTTTTACAGGTAACAAGTTGAGATTAGGAGCACTCCCTTTAAGAGAGTGCTCCTAATCTCAGCTTGTTACCTGTATAAAAGACACCTGGGATCCAGAATTCTTGCTGATTGATAAGGGATCAAATACTTATTTCACTCATTAAAATGCAAATCAATTTATAACTTTTTTGAAATGCGTTTTTATGGATTCTGTTGTTGTTATTCTATCTCTCACTGTTCAAATAAACCTACCATTAAAATTATGGACTGATCATTTCTTTGTCAGTGGGCAGACGTACAAAATCAGCATGGGATCAAATAATTTTTTTCCCTTACTGTAGGGCTGCAACTAACGATTATTTTCATAATCGATTAATCGGCCGATTATTTTTTCGATTAATCGACTAATCGGATAAAAAGAGAATCAATAATAGTTTTCTATGTTTTAAATAAAATCCACATAATGAGTGTTACAAATATAAACTTCAGACAAAAACTTTACATTAACACAACTGTTTCTTCAATTTTTAAGCAGCAGAGCACAGTTTTATAATTAAACAAAACAAAACCACAAACTGTTTGAAAAGAGGTAGAACTAGAAAGAGTTAGACTATCACTGTTAATAACATTCTGTTATTCACTCTTTCAGAAACTTTGCATTGAAATGCAAAAATCTCAACATGTCCACATGCTTCTGGCTAAGGCTGGTTCTCTGTTTGCAGCTATATTTCCTGCAGCAGAGAAAAGGCTGTTGAGGTGTATAAGTAGGGTTTTGCCAATTTCACCAAAGTGGGATATTTATCTTTGTTAGCTCTTCACCAATGCTATGTATTTTCTACCTTGGCAAGGGGCCTCTCAATAAAGTAACCCTTGACTTCATTCTAACATAAAAATATCTTGAATATCTATATGCAATGGTAAATAATCAGCTATAAGGTTAGGGGAAATATCTAGTCCGCTCTAAAAATAACGAATATATACTTATAAAGGTTGAATCTGGTACATATTATCACAATTTATTAAAAATATAAAAAAACAATAAAAAACAAAATCAAAAGCGCTAAGGACTATATTCCAATAACAGGACAAAGCCTTACACATTTATTTATACAGTACATATAATCAGCAATAGCAAGCAATACGCTAATAATTGTGCAAACAGATAATAGTGCACATCAATTTAAATAACTCCCATCAATCTAGGGGCTAGGTGTAGATAACAAGCTTGGCACTATATCATGAAAAGCATAGTTCCAAATCACCAGATTTAATATAAACAATCCAGATGATGACTATTATATCTGGGTTGCACATAAGCCAGGGGTAGTTGTAAACATATACTGTCCTGAAAAAGTGAAAAGTAGACGTCCTTTAGGCTAAGGACATAACCATAGAACACAATACCATATGCAGGAGTTCATTGTAGTGAAGCAGCTGGTGTTGTGCACAGACCAACTAATTGCAAACCAACTAATCGATTAATCGATTATGAGATTCGTTGACAACTATTTTCCTAATTGATTATTATCGATTATGACGATTAGTTGTTGCAGCTCTACCTTACTGTGTATGTATGTATGTGTATGTGTATGTATATATGTATATATATATATATATATATATATATATATATATATACCACAATCCAAAAAGAGCAAGCACTCACTGGCGTTTTAAACAAAGCAGAGTTTTACTGTGCACAAAGCATGTAGTGAACGTTTTCAGGCCATAGCCCGTCCTCAGACTTACCGGTAAGTTACAGGTAAGTCTGAGGACGGGCTACAGCTCGAAAACTTTTACTGTGCATGTAGTGAAATTCTGCTTTGTTTAAAACGCCAGTGAGTGCTTGCTCTTTTTGGATTGTGGTGTATTATCGTTTGGCAGGCACCCTGGGAGCTGGCTTAATGAGTGTGTGCTGGGTTTCTGGACTTTTGTATATGTATGTGTGTGTGTATATATATATATATATATATATATATATATATATATATATTATATAGATAGATAGATATATAGTGCTTTAATAATAGTGCTGAAGATAATAAATATATTTTTTAATAAAAAATAATATTTCTTTCCTAAGATATAGTGAGTCCACGGATCATCTTAATTACTGTTGGGATATCACTCCTGTCCAGCAGGAGGTGGCAAAGAGCACCACAGCAAAGCTGTTAAATACCACCCCCTTACCCATAACCCCCAGTCATTCTCTTTGCCTATGCAAGGAGGTGCTAATGTTTTTAGGTGTCTGTAGATTCTTCAATTAAGAGTTTATTATTTTTAAAGCAGAGCTGTTTGTTCTGTTTTTTTTTTTACTGGGGTCTAGCTGTGTTCCACATCAGTCTCTTCAGTAGAGCTGTGGTGGCTTTTGAGCACTTGAAAACTGGTGGGATTTTTCATTTCACCGTGCCTTTCATGTTTGGTGCTGCCCTACCCTGAAAGCCTGATTAACTTTAGTCAGTCCTTCATTTGTTCCACGGGTCTATGGAGGGAGGAAGCCTTTCCATATCTGTGAGCTGCCCTGCTGCCGGGCAGATGTGACTCAGGTAAGTGCCGGTTTTTATTTCTTTATTAAAAGAGAGTTTGGCACTTTGATGGGTACAGGGACTGTTAAACCAGTGTGGGTTTATTTTTTGGCAGTATTTGGGCACTGTATGACACTCAGGAAAGGCTCTGTGTGTTTTTTTAGAAACTTTCTTTTTACTGTAATGGAAGCCGGTCTTTTAGCGACGCCAACAAAGGGGCGGGGCTTAGTCTGTTTGGCGGTTTTCATTGCTGTCAAAGGCTGCTGGGTGCGGATTGTCAATATTTTCCGGCTTCAGGGGGTCAGGTAGGCACTTCAGCAGGGTCTGTTGAGGTAAGGAGGCTGCCTGAAGGTGTTTTTTAATTTTTAAAGCAATCGTATTATTTTGCAGTAAAAAAGTTGCAGTTTAAAATTTATAGTGACAGTAACGTTTTTTGTTTTTAAGCCAATTTTATTTGTTTTTGGTAAAGATGGAAGAAGCTTTTCAAGATGTTACATGCAGCTTGTGTTTTGATTCTAATGTGGAACCTCCAATGCCTTTTTGTGCCTCATGTATTGAGAGGACCTTACAGTGTAGGGAAAAGATTTTTCCTGAGCCATCATTAGCTGGGGTGGATGCTGTTCAGGGGTTTTCTGTTCAGAATATGCCGCAGCTTTCTCCTCATGTGTCCATTTGGTGTCATCTCATGCAGTTCCCAGTAGTGTTTCTACTCCAGTTGGAGTTTCCTTGCAGGACATTTCTACCCAGATATCCTCTGCGGTAACTAATGCCCTGACGGTTTTTCCTGCATTTCAGGGAAAGCGTAAAAGGAGATATAAGGATTCAGTTGTCAAGGTATCTGAATCAAGTATATCTATGCTGAATGTTTCTTCCCATAGGTCTGAGGGGGAGGATTCTTCCATAGCGTCTGAGGGTTAAATTTTAGATTCAGAGAGTATGGTTGTTTCTTCTGATTCTGAAGCAGTGATTTTTAGATTTAAGCTTGAACACCTCTGTGCGCTTCTTACAGATGTTTTGGCTACTTTGGAGGATTCTGATACTACGTTAGTAGTTATTCCAAAGAAATCTAATAAACTTAACAAGTATTTTGATGTTCCCTCAGTGGTGGAGGTTTTTCCTGTTCCTGACCGTGCTTCTGAGATTATTGCATGGGAGTGGGAGAAGCCAAGGGTTCCTTTTTCCCCTTCTCCTATTTTTCAGAAAATGTTTCCAATTGCTAATTCTGTTAGGGAGTCTTGGCAGACAGTCCCCAAGGTGGAGGGAGCGATTTTTCACCTTGGCTAAGAGGACCACTATTCCCATTGAGGATAGCTGTTCCTTTAAAGATACTATGGATAAGAAGTTGGAAGCGTTGCTTAAAAGGATTTATGTTCACCAGGGTCTGGAATGGCAGCCTGCGGTGTGTATTGCTACTGTTACCAGTGCAACAGCATATTGGTTTGATGCTTTGTCTGATTCTATTCAGACGTATGCGCCTATGGAGGAGATCCAAGATAGGATTAAGGCTCTTAGGTTAGCTAATTAATTTATCATGGACGCCTCTTTACAGGTAATAAGTTGGGAGCAACAATTTCTGGTTTTGCTGTTTTGGCTCGCAGGGCCTTATGGTTGAAGTCCTGGTCTGCAGATGTGTCGTCAAAATCTAAGTTTTTGTCTTCCTTACAAGGGTAAAACTTTGTTTGGGCCAGGATTAGCTGAAATTATTTCTGATATTATGGGAGTTAAGGGTCATTCTCTCCCTCAAGATAAGAGAAATAAGACCAAGGGTCGCCAGAGTAATTTTCATTCTTTTCGAAATTTTTCAGGCAAACCTTCCCCTAAGCAGGAACAGTCCAAGTCCTCCTGGAAGTCCAATCAGGCCTGGAACAAGGGGAAGCAGTCTAAGAAGCCTGTCTCTGACTCAAAGTCAGCATGAGGAGTCTGCCCCCGGTCCGGGAGCGGATCCTGTGGGGAGCAGACTTTCCCTGTTCGCTCAGGCTTGGGTTTGGAATGTTTCAGATCCCTGGGCAGTGGACCTAGTGTCCCACGGGTACAAATTGGAGTTCAAACGTTTTCATCCCAGGGGTAGGTTCCATCTTTCAAGGTTATCTGTAAACCAGATAAAAAGAGAGGTATTTTTAAAATGTGTTCAGGATCTGTCCGACCTGGGAGTAATAGTTCCTGTTTCAATACAGGAACAAGGTCTGGGTTTTTATTCCAATCTGTTTGTGGTTCCCAAAAAAGAGGGAACTTTCCGACCAATTTTAGATCTCAAGAATGTAAACAAATTCCTCAGAGTTCCGTCTTTCAAGATGGACACTATTCCATCCTTCCTCTGGTTCAGGAAGGTCAGTTCATGACTACTGTGGATTTAAAGGATGCGTATCTACATATTCCCATCCACAAAGATTATCACAAGTTTCTGAGGTTTGCGTTCCTAGACAAACATTTTCAATTTGTGGCCCTTCCTTTTGGTCTGGCAATGGCTCCCAGAATTTTCTCAAAGGTCATGGGAGCGTTGTTGGCAGTTCTCTGATTGGGGGTGTTGCAGTAGCGCCTTATCTGGACAACATTCTGGTCCAGGCGTCCTCTTTTCAACAAGCAAACTCCCACATGGAGTTGTTGTTGTCTTTTCTGCGTTCCCATGGTTGGAAGGTGAATTTAGAAAAAAGTTTCTTGGTTCCATCTACAAGGGTGGTATTCTTGGGAACCATTATCGATTCACTAGAGATGAAGATTTTTCTGACAGAAGCCAGAAGAATAAAGATCTTCAATTCTTGTCTTGCCCTTCAGTCCTCTCCTCAGCCATCAGTGGCTCAGTGTATGGAGGTAATCGGTCGGATGGTGTCAACTATGGACATCATTCCGGTTCCATCTCAGGCCTCTGCAGTTATGCATGCTCAGTCAATGGAACAGGGATTATGCAGATCTGTCTCCGCGAATTGTTCTGGATCAGGTGACGAGATTCTCTTCTTTGGTGGTTGTCTCAGGAACATCTCACTCAGGGAACTTGCTTTCACAGGCCTTCCTGGGCGATTGTGACCACGGATGCCAGCCTGCTGGAATGGGGAGCTGTCTGGGGCTCGTTAAAGGCTCAGGGTCTATGGACTCGGGAGGAAGAGTTTCTTCCCATAAACATCTTAGAGCTGAGGGCAATCTTCAATGCTCTTCTGTCCTGGCCTCAGTTAGCTTCAACCCAGTTTATCAGGTTTCAGTCAGACAATATAACGTCAGTGGCTTACATCAATCATCAGGGAGGAACTTGGAGTTCCTTAGCCATGACATAGGTAGCCAGGATTATTCAGTGGGCAGAGACCCACAATTGCTGTCTGTCTGCAATCCACATTCCAGGGGTGGACAACTGGGAGGCGGATTTTCTGAGCAGACAGACGTTTCACCCGGAGGTGTTTGCCAACTTGGTTCGCAAGTGGGGGCAGCCAGAGCTGCATCTCATGGCATGCCAAGCTTCCGAGGTACCGGTCGAAGTCGAGAGATCCTCGGGCTGTGCTAATAGATGCGTTGGCAGTTCCTTGGGACTTCAGCCTAGCATATGTGTTTCCTCCGTTTGCTCTCCTTCCATGAGTCATTGCTCGAATCAGACAGGAGAGGGCGTCAGTGATTCTCATTGCTTCGGCCTCGCAGAATCTGGTATGCGGATCTGGTGGAGATGTCATTTCTTCCACCTTGGAGTCTTTCGTTAAGGAAGGACCTTTTACTTAAGGGGGCCCTTCCTTCATCCAAATCTCATTTCTCTGAAGCTGACTGCTTGGAGATTGAACGCTTCATTCTTTCTAAGCGTGGGTTTTCAGAGTCGGTCATTGAGACTATGATTCAGGCTTGCAAGCCTGTTACTAGAAAGATTTACTATAAGATATGGCGTAAATATCTTTATTGGTGTGAATCCAAAGGCTACTCTTGGAGTAGAGTTAGGATTCCTAGGATTTTGTCTTTTCTCCAGGAGGGTTTGGAGAAGGGTTTAGCTGCAAGTACCCTGAAGTGTCAAATTTTTGCTTTATCTATTTTGTTGCACAAGCAGATGTGCAGTCTTTTTGTCAGGCTCTGGTTAGAATCCGGCCTACGTTTAAGTTTGCTACTCCTCTTAATTTGGTTCTTAGAGTTCTTCAACAGGCTCCGTTTGAGCCTATGCATTCTTTGGATATTAAAATGTTAACCTGGAAGGTTTTGTTTTTGGTTGCAATCTCTTCGGCTAGAAGAGTTTCGGAGCTCTCAGCACTGCAGGGTGAATCTCCTTACCTTATTTTTCATTCTGATAAGGTGGTACTGCGTACTGCCTTAGTTTTCCTTCCAAAAGTGGTTTCGGATAGGAATATTAATCAAGAAATTGTTGTTCCTTCTTTTTGTCCAAATCCTTCTTCTCAGAAGGAGCATTTGTTGTACAACCTGGATGTGGTTCGTGCGTTGAAATATTATTTACAGGCGACTAAGGATTTTCGCCAGTCTTTTTTGTTTGTTGTGTTTTCTGGAAAACGCAAGGGTCAGAAAGCTACGGCTACTTCTCTTTCTTTTTGGCTGAGTGTTATTCGTTTGGCATATGAGACTGCTGGACAGCAGCCTCCTAAGAAAATCACGGCTCATTCCACAAGGACTGTTTCCTCATCTTGGGCCTTCAAAAATGAAGCTTCTGTGGAACAGATTTGCAGAGCTGCCACTTGGTCATCTTTACACACTTTTTCTAAATTTTATAAGTTTGATACTTTTGCTTCAGCTTAGGCTTCTTTTGGGAGAAAGGTTCTTCAAGCAGTGGTGCCTTCTGTTTAAGGTTACCTGTCTTGTCCCTCCCTAATCATCTGTGTCCTATGGCTTGGGTATTGGTTCCCAACAGTAATTAAGATGATCCGTGGACTCACTATATTTTAGGAAATAAACATAATTTATGCTTACCTGATAAATTTATTTATTTCCGGATATAGTGAGTCCATGGCCCGCCCTTATTTTCAGACAGTTTATTTTTTATATAAACCTCAGGCACCTCTGCACCTTTTGTCACTTCATTTCTCCTTGCTTCTGGTCGAATGGCTGGAGGTTATGGGTAAGGGGGTGGTATTTAACAGCTTTGCTGTGGTGCTCTTTGCCGCCTCCTGCTGGACAGGTGTTATATCCCAACAGTAATTAAGATGATCCGTGGACTCACTATATCCGGAAATAAATAATTTTATCAGGTAAGCATAAATTGTGTTTTTTCATATCAGATTTATGTTTTTCTTATTCTCACAATAACAAATTAAACATTTCTGGCTACTATATTTTTAAACTTATCAGGCCCTGATATATGAAAGTAAAATTGTAATTACAAATGACAAACATGCAGAGTCTAACACAGTTGTGTGTGACTGGCATATAACAGTTGTCAGCTGAGATTTTATTTTTGTATAAATGCGCAGAAAGTGCTTTGTAAGATACTTTATGATGATCAGCAAGTTGTTGCTATTTTTCTAAATAGTAACTTAATGTAAGTAAGTTTTATGGTTAACAGCTTTTCTCACTGTACAGGCCGTGGTTCAGAATGCTCAGCGGTTGATCACGGAGGAGAACCATATGTGTGGGATCATATGAAGACTGAGGAGGATGGCGTTCCTATAAATACAGCTACAGGTGATTAGCGCATATTAAGTAAAGGGAAGATTCTGCAATGGTGTCATTTTGTCTCTTGTAAATAACAGTTATATATTGTGTCTATGGTGCTTGGGTTACAAGTGAGTGTGCATATGTGTTGTGTCTGATTTATACAGCTTGTAAATGTGCATGAGGGTTACAGGTAAGTGCACATGTATATTGTGTGTGTGACGTACACAAGTTACAGGCGAGTGTGCACATATGTTGTGTCTTGTGCATGTGTGTTACAGGTAAGTGCACATGTATATTGTGTGTGTGTGACGTACACAAGTTACAGGCGAGTGTGCACATATGTTGTGTCTTGTGCATGTGTGTTACAGGTAAGTGTACATATCTTATGTTTCTGATGCATAGGGTACAAACTACTTACACATACATATGTATTCTCACTGTACAGGCCATATGCATGTGACGCCTTCAGATGGCTCAGTGGTTGATCACGGAGGAGAACCATATGTGTGTGATCAGCTTAAGACTGAGGAGGATGAAGTTCATATAAATACGGCTACAGGTGATTAGCGCATATTAAAAGAACATGAAACCCAAGATTTTTCTCTTATGTTTCAGATAGAGTATACTTTGTAAACATCTTTCCAATTTGCTTCAATTAGCAATTTTGCTTCATTCCTTTGGTATTCTTTGTTGAAGGAGCAGCATTGCATTACAGGAAGCTAGCTGAACACAGTGGGTGAACCAATGACGAGGTATATATGTGCAGCCACCAATCAGCAACTTTCAAGAAAGGATAGGAGTAAAAAGCAAATTATATAACAGAAGGTAATTGTAAAGTTATTTAAATTGACATGTTGTAACTGAATCATGAAAGAAAATGTTGGGTTTCATGTCCCTTTAAGTAAAGGGTAGATTCTGTGACATTTTAGCTCCTATAAATATTTTCTCAGATAGTTACACAGCAGACACATGTTAGAGAGCAGCTCAGGCTTATATTATTACACCATTTATACGGCTTTCATGTGAGTGTGTACGTATGTTACATGTAAAAGTACATATGTCTTTTGTTCCTGATGCATGAGGTTTACAGATAAGTGTACATGTATGTGGTGTGTATGTGAGGTAGACAGGTTAAACTTGAGTGTGCACATATGTTGTGTCTTGTGCATGTGGGTTACAGGTGAGTGTGCACATCTGATGTTTCTGATGCATAGGGGACGATTTATCATTGTCTGTCCGACATAATACGTATGTAGCGTATCATGTCCGACAGACATCGCTGAATGTCGACAGCATACGCTGTCGGCATTTAGCATTGCACAAGCAGTTCTAGTGAACTGCTTGTGCATTGCCGCCCCCTGCAGATTCGTAGCCAATTACAGGGGTTGTCAATCAGCCCGATCGTATAGGATCATAACTGGATTGCAGACCGCAGCCTCAGATAGCGGACCAGTTATGGAGCAGCGGTCTTAAGACCACTGCTTCATAACTGCTGTTTCCGGCGAGCCTGAAAGCTCGCACGGAAACAGGGGCATCAGGGGCCATTCAGCCCTTGATAAATTGGCCCCATAGGGTACAAACTACTTACACATACGTGTATATTCTCACTGTAAAGGCCATATGGATGTGACATCTTCAGATGGCTCAGCGGGTGAGCACTGATAAAATATGTATGTGTGTGATGCAAAGACTGAGGAGGATGGCGTTCCTATAAATACGGCTACAGGTGATTAGCGCATATTAAGTAAAGGGTAAGATTCTGTGATGGTGACATTTTCTCAAATAGTTACATAGCAGACACATGTTAGTGGGCAGCTAAGATTTATATTATTACACCATTTAGAAAGGTAAATCTCACACTCTGGGATGGTGTCTAACTACTTTATAAAAGCACAAGGCTGTGTACCTCCCTAGTAGCTCATTACTGTGTCACCACCTCCAGTGTGAAGAAGTGAGTTAACTGGTAATAATACATTTTAATGATCTTTTCTTCATTTGTTGCACAATATATTTTTCTGGACATAGCACATAAGCAATATAAACTAACAAAGGGAAAGTATCGCAGTGCTATTATCTGTTTGGAAAATACACTCTGTTTTATGTTAAAGTTATAAAAACTAGATCATGTGATATAAAAACTGAATCGGCTTTATTTGTGCAGACGACGATAACGCTAATAAAGTGAAAGATGAGATAACAGAAGATCTGTGTTTGAGACACAAGGTGGAAAACTCAGATGATGAAACCAGAGACAGTATCAGCTCAGGTGAGTGTGCACATGTTTTATGTCTGAAGGACGCAGATTACAGGTGAGTGTGCACGTATGTTGTGTTTAAGGGGCCTGGGTTACAGTTAATTGTGCATGTATGTTGTGTCTGAGAGATGGAGGTTATAGGTTAGTGTGCACATATGTTATGTCTCAGGAAAGCATGTTACAGATGAGTGCACTTATGTTGTGACTGAGGCTTGGGGCTTATGGGGCAGTGTGAATGTATGTTCTCAATGAGATACGCTGGTTACAGGTGATTGTGCACGTATGATGTCTATGAGATACGCTGGTCACAAGTGAGTGCATGTTGTCTATGAGATACGCTGGTTACAGGTGAGTGCACATGTATGTTGTCTATGAGATACTCTGGTTATAGGATAGCGTGCACGTATGTTGTCTACGTGATGTGCTGATTACAGGTGAGTGTGCACGTAGGTTGTCTATGAGATACGCTGGTTACAGGTGATTGTGCACATATGTTGTCTATGGGATACGCTGGTTACAGGACAGTGTGCAGGTATGTTGTCTATGAGATATGCTGATTACAGGTGAGTGTGCATGTTTGTTTTTTATGAGATACTCTGGTTACAGGTGAGTGTGTACGTATGCAAGTTTATATCAGTACAAGCCTGATGTTTATGTACTACTTAAAGGGAAAGTATACACCAATTTTCACATAACTGCATGCAATAGACACTATTTTGTCTATGAGATATGCTGGTTACAGGTGAATGTGTACATATGTTATCTATGAGATACACTGATTACAGGTGAGTGTGAACCTATCATCAAAAGTGATAAAAAAAACAAAAGAAAAGATACATAAGTACATTTATCTTAAAAAAGACAGGGACTACAGCACTCTTTTAAAGGAGAATTAGTAATATTGCAGTGTAAAGAAAGCACAAAACATTGTGGGATACACATAGAGGATGGGAAACAAACCCATATTCCAAACATACATATACATTTAAACTGTAAGAAAAGTGACCGGTCATTTGGTATCAATACTACGGCAAGTAAAAGTACACAAAGAATTTATGGATATAATAACCAGGATACACTGGCTCTAAGGCTAGACCAACTACACCCCATCTGTAGCCTGAACCCCCTAGAAATCACCATGGAGGTATAGTTCAGATCAGCTATATAAGAGGATCTAAGTTGTCACAGCCCAGTCAGTATAGCATAAAGCAGTGGGTACATATAGGAATATCATAAATAAAGCTAGAAAGAAAGAGTGACTATATACAACCTGGTCACCTACACCCCTACTGTATCCAGAAACCGTCTGAAATCACCAGGGAGGCCAATCCTGGACAGTATAGTGTTGTGGATCTACGTTGCCAGGTATTGTTGCAAGTAGATGCATACATATACACATAGGGGCCTATCTATCAAGCTCCGAATGAAGCTTGAGGGCCCGTGTTTCTGGCGAGTCTTTAGACTCGCCAGAAACAGCAGTTATGAAGCAGCGGTCTAAAGACCGCTGCTCCATAACCCTGTCCGTCTGCTCTGATGAGGCGGACAGGAATCGCCACAATTCAACCCGATCAGGTTGATTGACACCTCCCTGCTGGCGGGCCATTGGCCACGAGTCTGCAGGGGGCGGCGTTGCACCAACAGCTCTTGTGAGCTGCTGGTGCAATGCTGAATACAGAGAGCGTATTGCCCTCCGCATTCAGCGATCTCTGTCGGACCTGATCCGCACTGTCGGATCAGGTCCGACAGACATTTGATAATTCGGCTTCATAGAGTGAGAAGTCCAGTTATGCATACATATCACAATGGATAAGCATAAGGAGTATGTAGTATTCACAGCAGACCAGTTAAGGCAACACACTCTATCCGTAGATGAAACGCGTAGTGATGCAGAAGTTCATATGAATCCCAACAGTTTGTTTCAACAAGTATATCCGTGTGAGAATATATAATCAATATTTGCAAGTACATAAAGTGGCATAACTCAGTCATGTAAACAGTTCACTCATGAATGCATCAAAGCCATAGTATTCCTCATTATTTCGGCATCCATATTCCCACTTGTTATAACAAAATGAAAAAGAGAGTGGCGCTCCAAAAGAGGGGCTAAGAGTCAAATATCAGAAGTATGCACGATAGTTCCCACAATAAATATTAATTTAATATGCTACATAAAATACACATTCAATAGCAGCAATTCAGAAACTAAAATGGCAATTCAAAAACTAAAATCCATTTATACAATATTAAAAACACAGTTGTGGCCACAAATATAATATATGACAAATATATAAAGCTTTAAGCGTATTGGGAATGTTCCCACAATCTCATGTCAGAATGCTCTGTTTTACCAGGTGTCAAATCAAACAATGGTTACAGGTGAGTGTGAAGGTATGTTCTCTATGAGATACGCTGGTTACAGGTGAGTGTGAAGGTATGTTCTCTATGAGATACGCTGGTTACAGGTGAGTGTACACATATATTGTCTATGACATATGCTGGTTACAGGTGAATGTGCACACATGTTGTCTATAAGATACAGTTTTTACAGGATAGTGTGCACGTATATGGTGTCTATAAGATATGCTGGTTACAGGTGAGTGTTTACATATGTTGTCTATGAGATACGCTTGTTACAGGTGAGCGTGCATGTTTGTTGTTTATGAGATACTCTGGTTACAGGCGAGTGTGTACGTATGCAAGTTTATATCAGTACAAGCCTGATGTGTATGTACTACTTAAAGGGAGAGTATAAACCAATTTTCACATAACTGCATGTAATAGACACTACTATGAAGAAGAATATGCACAGATACTGATCTAAAAATCCAGTATAAAACCTTTTAAAAGCTTACAAGTTTAGCACTGTTGATGAGGTTAGCTGGAAAACCCAGTGAAAGGGTCTGGGAGCGGACCCCCCCCCCCCCCAACCGCATATGAAAAAAACAGATTAGCCAAATAGGAGCCAGCAGTAGTCTGTAAACGCATGTATACATCTGACACTTTGAGGCTTGGTTAGGAGTCTGAAAATCAGCACAAATTTATTTAAAAATTTGCAAAACTATACATTACAAAAACACTCCCAGGTGGGCTATATAAATGGATCATCTAAAAAACATTTATGCAAAGTAAAATCTAGTGTACAATGTCCCTTTAAAGCACTTCATTTCCAAATGGCTAGAAGTGGAACAAGATTCGCTGGGCAGACTTAAAGGTAAAATATAACTTTTATTAAAGCAATTTAAGAATGAAATATTTTCTATAACATACGCTGGTTACAGGTGAGTGTGTATGTATGCTGTCTATGAGATACACTGGTTACAGGTGAGTGTGTACATATGTTGTCTATGAGATACGCTTGTTACAGGTGAGTTTGCACCTATTTTGTCTATGAGATACGCTGGTAACAGGTTAGTGTGCATGTATGTTGTTTATGAGATACGCTGGTTACAAGATAGTGTGCACGTATGTTGTTTATGAGATACAACAAACAATACTAAAATTAGTGCATATTAGACAAAAAATTAAAGAAATCTGAATTGTTATACACTGATATGCTACTGTCAATAAAAATATATAGGAGCATATTTATCAAGCTCCGAATGGAGCTTGATGCCCCGTGTTTCTGGTGAGCCTGCAGGCTCGCCAGAAACAGCAGTTATGAAGCAGCGGTCACAAAGACCGCTGCTCCATAACCTGTCCATCTGCTCTGAGCAGGCGGACAGACATCGCCGGAAATCAACCCGATCAAGTACGATCGGGTTGATTGACACCCCCCTGCTGGCGGCCTATTGGCCGCGAGTCTGCAGGGTTGCGGCGTTGCACCAGCAGCTCTTGTGAGCTGCTGGTGCAATGCTGAATATGGCGAGCGTATTGCTCGCCGTATTCAGTGAGGTCTGTCGGACCTGATCCGCACTGTCGGATCAGGTCCGACAGACCTTGATACACATGGGCCATAGTATCTTAAAAAAAAATCTAAATTTATGCTTACCTGATAAATTATTTTCTTTCCTGGCAGGGAGAGTCCACAACTTCATTCATTACTGTTGTGAATTCAACATCTGGCCACCAGGAGGCGACAAAGACACCCGAGCCAAAGCTTATAAATATTCCTCCCACTTCCTCTACTCTCCAGTCATTCAGCCGAGGAAATAAGGAAAAGCAGTAGAAACATTAAGGGTATAGATGTGCCAGAAGATAAGGAAAAACAATGCCAAAAAATACAGGACGGGGTCGTGGACTCTCCCTGCCAGGAAAGAAAATAATTTATCAGGTAAGCATAAATTGTGTTTTCTTTCCAAAGAGTCCACAACTTCATTAATTACTTTTGGGAATCCAATACCCAAGCTAACGAGGATACAGAATGAAACGGGAGGGAAAAAGAAGGCAGGTGGACCTATTCTGAAGGCACCACTGCTTGAAGCACTTTTCTCCCAAAGGAAGCCTCAGCTGAGGCAAAAACATCAAACTTATAAAATTTTGAAAAGTTATACAAAGAGGACCAAGTAGCCCCCTTACAGATTTCCTACATAGAAGCTTCATTCTTAAAAGCCCAAGAAGAGGACACTGCACGGGTAGAATGAGCTGTAATCCTTTCAGGAGGCTGTTGACCAGCTGTCTCATAAGCCAAACGAGTGACACTCCTCAATCAAAAGGAAAGAGTGGTCGCAGTGGCTTTCTGACCCTTGCGATTACCCATGTACAAGACAAACAAGGAGGAAGATTGTCTAAAATCCTTGGTTGCATGAAGATAGAATTTCAAAGCACGCACAATGTCCAGATTGTGCAACAAACGCTTCTTCTGAAAGGATTAGGGCAAAAAAGAGTGAACTACAATTTCCTGATTGATATTGCTGTCAGAGACCACTTTAGACAGAAAACCTAACTTGGTACGTAAAACAGCCTTATCTGCAGGAAAATCAAGATAAGGGGGATCACACTGTAAAGCAGATAACACTCTGAAACTCTGCAAGCTGAAGAAATAGCCAACAGATACAAAACTTTCCACAACAAAAGTTGAATGTCAACATAATGCATACACTCAAACGGAGACCCTTGAAGAACCCAAAGAACAAGATTAAGGCCCCAAGGAGGAGCAACTGGTTTAAACACAGGCCTAATTCTAACCAGGGCATGAACAAATGACAACATCAGGTGATTAGCCAATCTCTTGTGCAGTAACACAGACAGGGCAGAGATCTGACCCTTGAGAAAACTGGCCGATAAACCCTTTTCCAGAGCATCCTGGAGAAACAAAAGAATCCGAGGAACCCTAACCTTATGCCAAGGAAAACCTCAATCCTCACACCAAACCAAATAGGTACGCTACACCTTATGGTACATGCGACGAGTAACCGGCGTACAAGCTTAAATCAGGGTAACCCTATTTGAAAACCTCTTTTGGATAGAACTAAGTGTTCAATCTCCATGTAATCAGCTTCAAAGAATTTAGGTTTTGATAAAGAAACAGACCTTGAAGTAGAACGTCCGCTCGCTGAGGCAACCTCCACGGAGGAAAGGACATCTTCACTAGGTCCTAGAACCAGGTTCTGCAAAGCCACGCCAGAGCAATTAGAATCACAGAGGCCTGCTCCTGTTTGACGCGGGCAATCACCCGAGGAAGGAGCCAAATCGAAGAAAACAGATACATAACTTTTAACCTCCATGGACCTCTGCCCACTTCAAGATGCGAGACACTTCCCTCATCGCCAGGGAACTCCTCATTCCCCCCCTGATGATTGGCAACCAAGGTTACGTTGTCTGATTGGAATCTGATAAACCAGACAGAACGAAGTTGAGGCCATGCCATCAAAGCATTGAAAATGGCTCTCAATTCAAGAATATTAATTGGAAGAGAGGACTCCTCCAGCGACCAGGTTCCCTGGGCTTTCAAGGAACCCCAGACCGCTCCCAAGCCAAGGAGCCTGGCACCCGTAGTCACAATCTCCCAAGATGGTCTCAAAAAGCACGTGCCTTGAGACAGGTGGTCCTGACAGAGCCACCAGGAGAAAAAATCTCTTGCATGGCTGTTCAGGACAATCTGCTGAGAAATGATCTCCATTACATTGCAAGAGCATACATAGTTGTAAAGGCCTCAGATGGAAGCAAACAAAAGGAATAATGTCCATGGAAGACACCATAAGACCTATCACTTCCATGCATTGAGCCACTGAGGAATTTGAAGTGGACTGGAGAGAGCGACATGAAAAGGAGCTTCATCTATCAGAAAATTTTTCATGGAACAAGAGTCGATTATTGTCCCCAGAAAACATATTCTGGTGCTGGTAACCAGGGAGCTCTTTTCCTAATTTATCTTCCATCCGTGCGAGATCTTGACAAATGAAAAGATGGAGCCTGAACCAAGATATAATCTATGTAAGGAGCAGCTACGATTCCTCACTTTCTGACCACCGCTAGAAGGACTCCTAAATCCTAATACCTTCGTGAAAATCCTTGGGGCCGTAGCCAGACCAAAGGGCAGAGCTACAAACTGAAAGTGTTTGTCCAGTAAAGCAAATCACAGAAATTGAAAATGTTCCTTGTGGATCGGAAACATGGAGATATGCGTCCTTCAGGTCGATAGTGGTCATAAATTAACCCTCCATAACCAACGGATCTGATAGTTTCCTTTATGAAGGATGGAACCTTGAGAAATTTGTTTATACATTTTAAGTTCAGGATTGGTCGGTAAGTTCCATCTTGAAAAAAGGACAGTCTGCCCCCTACAAGATTCGATCCCGGATCTGGGGCCGTCCCTTCATTCAGACTTACTTTCTACGGAGGGCTTCTTAGACTGCTTGGCCTTGTTCCACTGACCAGGTTTCCAAGTGGCCTTGGGCTGATCGGCTTTGGAGGAAGTTTGAGGTCGCTGACTCTTGTCTGAACAAAAGGGAAGAAAATTAGAAGACTGACGACCCCTTGATCTCGCTTTCTTTTTCCCTTAAAAGGTAAAGCATGGAGTCTGGACTTAGATACTATGAGGGATATTTATCAAGCCGTCAACCGCAAATACGCTGGAATTCCGCAGCGTAATTGTTGCAAGCCTGATTCGACCCATTTATCAAAGCCTACAGACCGGCAAAAGTTGAAATTTGTGACGTAACATACGATCCACCAGTCTCAATCCGACACAGATCGATGCTTACGTCATTACAGATGTTCCGAATACACATTTGGCACTATCTGACAACTTTTGCAAGTTATCACATTTCTAACAGGTATGCTCGCCACTATTCCGGCCCAGCGTACCTGGTTTTCAATCCGCCACCCTGGAGGCCGCGGATGCCATAGGAATCAATGGGAGTCTGAAAGCAGCGAAAGCTTATGTTCGATGCTGCCAGATAGCCCATTGATTTCTATGGTAGAAAACAAATTATGTTTACACCTAACACCCTAACATAAACCACGAGTCTAAACACCCCTAATCTGCCGCCCCGACATCGCCGCAACCTACATAATGTTATTAACCCCTATTCTGCCGCTCCTGTACCCCCCGGAGCCCACCGCAACTAAATAAATATATTAACCCCTACTGTACTAATGGCACTACTATAGATCATAAACGAGGAACGCTAATCATTAATGGCTGAATTCTGCTTTTAAATAATATCATTAGCAGGTAGAATATCTTAGCTAGCTGGGGTGATGTGTACTGGGTTACCAATTGAATACAGAAATCAGTACTAGACTGAAAAAAATTTACACTTGTGTAGCAATCTCTTTCCTCTTAGGTTTGACTTTTAAGAGCGTAGATATGAAGTGTATTTCGGAAATAAGAAAGATTAAAATATAACTTTTAATTAATTATTAAAAAATGTTCATTCAACTCACACACAAAGTAGTAAATCTGGCCTTGTGAGGTATAAATTCACAAATAGAGAGTGGGTGGGGTTATACATTTGAATCCTTCCCTGCCTAGGATATCGATTTTAATCCATAGCTGGGTTGTCTATTCAAATGTTATCACACTATACTGGGGTTCAGAAATAGATATTAGCAAATATAATCTATTATTGAGAATTATGTGTACCATAGATGTTGTACAATTTGATGGAAGGTGTATAATCAATTAACAGCTTAAATAAATCGAAGTTAGATATACTGTAGGTCTTTAATTGCCTTGGATTAGTAACACCAATCTACAGTGTGTCCTTATTCAGCTTCGCATATACCAGATTATTAAGAATGATGTTGAATATACTTATCTAGTGTCCCTCTTGTCAAAACTTAAGTACTGACATCGATATTAGCATTTTTACCATATGTAGCAGATAATATATTAGGGTATTTAGAAATGATACTATGTTTCAATCTTTGATCTCTTCATTTGCTTTGTATCGAATAAATCACAAAAAGATATTATGGGGGTACTATCTTGTTCTTGGAATTGTAATCAACGATCACATAAGTATCTTTCTTCAGTAACAGTTAGTCCTATATGTTTATTAACTCTCGCCTAGATTTAGAGTTCTGCGTTAGCCGTCAAAACCAGCGTTAAGGGGTCCTAACGCTGCTTTTTACCGCCCGCTGGTATTTAGAGTCAGCCAGGAAAGGGTCTAAAGCTCACTTTCCAGCCGCGACTTTTGCATACCGCAGATCCCCTTACGCCAATTGCGTATCCTATCTTTTCAATGGGATCTTCCTAACGCTGGTATTTAGAGTCTTGGCTGAAGTGAGCGTTACACCTCTACCGACAAGACTCCAGCCGCAGAAAAATGTCAGGAGTTAAGAGCTTTATGGGCTAACGCCGGTTCATAAAGCTCTTAACTACTGTGCTCTAAAGTACACTAACACCCATAAACTACCTATGTACCCCTAAACCGCCGCTACCTTACCTACACTTATTAACCCCTAATCTTCCGACCGGACCTCGCCGCCACTATAATAAATGTATTAACCCCTAAACCGCCGCACTCCTGCCTCACAAACCCTATAATAAATAGTATTAACCCTTAATTTGCCCTCCCTAACATCGGCGACACCTAACTTCAAGTATTAACCCCTAATCTGCCGACCGGACCTCGCCGCTACTCTAATAAATGCATTAACCCCTAAAGCTAAGTCTAACCCTAACACCCCCCTAAGTTAAATATAATTTTTATCTAACGAAATAAATTAAATATTATTAACTAAAGTATTCCTATTTAAAACTAAATACTTACCTGTAAAATAAACCCTAATATAGCTACAATATAACGAATAATTATATTGTAGCTATTTTAGGATTTATATTTATTTTACAGGCAACTTTGTATTTATTTTAACTAGGTACAATAGCTATTAAATAGTTATTTACTATTTAATAGCTACCTAGATAAAATAATTACAAATTTACCTGTAAAATAAATCCTAACCTAAGTTACAATTAAACCTAACACTACACTATGAATAAATAAATTAAATCAATTAACTACAAGTACCTACAATTAAATAAACTAAACTAAATTACTAAAACAAACACTAAATTACAAAAAATAAAAAAAGGTTACAAGAATTTTAAGCTAATTACACCTACTCTAAGCCCCCTAAAAAAATAACAAAGCCCCCCAAAATAAAAAAAATGCCCTACCCTATTCTAAAATAAAAAGTTAACAGCTCTATTACCTTACCAGCCCTTAAAAGGGCTTTTTGCGGGGCATGCCCCAAAGAAATCAGCTATTTTGCCTGTAAAAAAAAACATACAATACCCCCCCCAACATTATAACCCACCACCCACATACCCCTACTCTAACCCACCCAAACCCCCCTTAAAAAACCTAACACTAAGCCCCTGAAGATCTTCCTACCTTGTCTTCACCCAGCCGGGTATCACCGATCCGTCCAGAAGAGGGTCCGAAGTCTTCATCCTATCCGGCCAGAAGAGGTCCTCCAGAGGGTCCGAAGTCTTGATCCTATCCGGCCAGAAGAGGTCCTCCAGAGGGTCGGAAGTCTTCATCCAGGCGGCATCTTCTATCTTCTTCCATCCGGAGCGGAGCGGGTCCATCTTGAAGCAGCCGACACGGAGCCATCCTTCCTCACCGACGGACTAACGACGAATGAAGGTTCCTTTAAATGACGTCATCCAAGATGGCGTCCCTTGAATTCCGATTGGCTGATAGGATTCTATCAGCCAATCGGAATTAAGGTAGGAAAAATCTGATTGGCTGATTGAATCAGCCAATCAGATTCAAGTTCAATCGGATTGGCTGATCCAATCAGCCAATCAGATTGAGCTCGCATTCTATTGGCTGATCGGAACAATCGCATTCTATTGGCTGATCCAATCAGCCAATCGGATTGAACTTGAATCTGATTGGCTGATTCAATCAGCCAATCAGATTTTTCCTACCTTAATTCCGATTGGCTGATAGAATCCTATAATCCAATCGAAATTCGAGGGACGCCATCTTGGATGACGTCATTTAAAGGAACCTTCATTCGTCGTTAGTCTGTCGGTGAGGAAGGATGGCTCCGCGTCGGCTACTTCAAGATGGACCCGCTCCGCTCCGGATGGAAGAAGATAGAAGATGCCACCTGGATGAAGACTTCCGACCCTCTGGAGGACCTCTTCTGGCCAGATAGGATGAAGACTTCGGACCCTCTTCTGGACGGATCGGTGATACCCGGTTGGGTGAATACAAGGTAGGGAGATCTTCAGGGGCTTAGTGTTAGGTTTTTTAAGGGGGTTTGGGTGGGTTAGAGTAGGGTTTTTTTTTTGTAATTTAGTGTTTGTTTTTTTTGTAGTTTAGTTGATTTAATTGTAGGTAATTGTAGTTAATTTATTTAATTTATTTATTGATAGTGTAGTGTTAGGTTTAATTGTAACTTAGGTTAGGATTTATTTTACAGGTAATTTTGTAATTATTTTAACTAGGTAGCTATTAAATAGTTAATAACTATTTAATAGCTATTGTACCTAGTTAAAATAAATACAAAGTTACCTGTAAAATAAATATAAATCCTAAATTATATAATATTAATATAATTATTCGTTATATTGTAGCTATATTAGGGTTTATTTTACAGGTAAGTATTTAGCTTTAAATAGGATTAATTTATTTAATAAGAAATAATTTATTTTGTTAGATTAAAATTATATTTAATTTAGGGGGGTGTTAGGGTTAGGGTTAGACTTAGCTTTAGGGGTTAATACATTTATTAGAGTAGCGGCGAGGTCCGGTCGGCAGATTAGGGGTTAATACTTGAAGTTAGGTGTCGGCGATGTTAGGGAGGGCAGATTAGGGGTTAATACTATTTATTATAGGGTTTGCGAGGCGGGAGTGAGGCGGGAGTGAGGCGGTTTAGGGGTTAATACATTTATTATAGTGGCGGCGAGGTCCGGTCGGCAGATTAGGGGTTAATAAGTGTAGGTAAGGTAGCGGCGATGTTGGGGGGGGGGGCAGATTAGGGGTAATAAATATAATATAGGGGTCGGCGGTGTTAGGGGCAGCAGATTAGGGGTGCATAGGTATAATGTAGGTGGCGGCGGTGTACGGAGCGGCAGATTAGGGGTTAATAATAATATGCAGGGGTCAGCGATAGCGGGGGCGGCAGATTAGGGGTTAATAAGTGTAAGGTTAGGGGTGTTTAGACTCGGGGTTCATGTTAGGGTGTTAGGTGCAGGCTTAGGAAGTGTTTCCCCATAGGAAACAATGGGGCTGCGTTAGGAGCTTAACGCTGCTTTTTTGCAGGTGTTAGGTTTTTTTGCAGCTCAAACTGCCCCATTGTTTCCTATGGGGGAATCGTGCACGAGAACGTTTTTCAAGATGGCTGCTACCGTAAGCAACGCTGGTATTGAGAGTTGAAGTGGCGGTAAATATGCCTCTACGCTCCCTTTTTGGAGCCTAACGCAGCCCTTCAGAGAACTCTAAATACCAGCGTTATTTAAAAGGTGCGGGGGGAAAAAAACATGCGTAGCTAACGCACCCCTTTGGCCGCAAAACTCTAAATCTAGGCCTCTGTTATTCCGGTATACAAGAGGTTAAAATATAAAGACCTGAATACTAGTATTTTTAATATTTTTAAACTGTGTGTTAAATACTGTCGACTAGATTACGAGTTTTTGTCGGTAAGGCTTGCGGTCCTAACGAGCATTTTATTCTCACCGCTCACTTAAGACAATGCTGGTATTACAGGTTTTTACAAACCCGGCGTTAGCCGCAGAAAAGTGTGCGTAGAGCAAAATTTAGCTCCACATCTCACCTCAATACCAGCGCTGCTTACGGTAGCGGTGAGCTGGCTAAACGTGCTCGTGCACAATTTCCCCATAGGAATCAATGGGGCTGAGCCGGCTGAAAAAAAACCTAACACCCGCAAAAAAACAGCGTTCAGCTCCTAACGCAGTTCCATTGATTCCTATGGGGAAATACTTTTTATGTCTACACCTAACACCCTAACATGAACCCCAAGTCTAAACACCCCTAACCTTACACTTATTAACCCCTAATCTGCCGCCCCGACATCGCCGACACCTACATTTATTATTAACCCCTAATCTGCTGCTCAGGACACCGCCGCCACCTACATTATACCTATGAACCCCTAATCTGTCGCCCGCAACATCGCCGACACCTACATTATATTTATTAACCCCTAATCTGCCGCCCCCAATGTCGTTGCAACCTACCTACAATTATTAACCCCTAATCTGCTGCCCCCAACGTCGCCGCCACTATAATAAAGTTATTAATCCCTAAATCTAAGTCTAACCCTAAACCTAACCCCCCCTAATTCAAATATAATTTAAATAAATCTAAATAAAATGACTATTATTAACTACATTATTCCTATTTAAAACTAAATACTTACCTATAAAATAAACCCTAAGCTAGCTACAATATAACTAATAGTTACATTGTAGCTAGCTTAGGGTTTATTTTTATTTTACAGGCAACTTTTGTATTTATTTTAACTAGGTACAATAGTTATTAAATAGTTATTAACTATTTAATAACTACCTAGCTAAATAAGTACAAATTTACCTGTAAAATAAAACCTAACCTAAGTTACAATTACACCTAACACTATACTATAATTAAATTAATTACCTAAATTAACTACAATTAATTACAATTAAATTAAATAAACTAAAGTACAAAAAACCCCACTAAATTACAGAAAATAATAAAATAATTACAAGTTTTTTAAACTAATTACACCTAATCTACTCCCCCTAATAAAATAAAAAAGCCCCCCAAAATAAAAAAAAATCCCTACCCTATACTAAATTACAAATGGCCCTTTTGCGGGGCATTGCCCTAAAGTAATCAGCTCTTTTACCTGTAAAAAAAAAAAAAATACCCCCCCCCAACATTAAAACCCACACACCCAACCCTACTCTAAAACCCACCCAATCCCCCTTAATAAAACCTAACACTAACCCCCTGAAGATCACCCTACCTTGAGAAGTCTTCACCCAACCGGGCCTACGTCCTCAACGAAGCCCAGCGAATTGGTCCTCCAGACGGGCAGAAGTCTTCATCCAAGCCGGGCAAAGTGGTCCTCCAGACGGGCAGAAGCCTTCATCCAAGCCGGGAAGAAGAGGTCCTCCAGACGGGCAGAAGCCTTCATCCAGACGGCATCTTCTATCTTCATCCATCCAATGAGGAGCGGCTCCATCTTGAAGACATCTGACGCGGAGCATCCATCTAGACCGACGACTACCCGACGAATGAATGTTCCTTTAAATGACGTCATCCAAGATGTCGTCCCTTGAATTCCGATTGGCTGATAGAATTCTATCAGCCAATCAGAATTAAGGTTGGAAAAATCCTATTGGCTGATCCAATCAGCCAATAGGATTGAGCTCGCATTCTATTGGCTGCTCCAATCAGAATTCTATCAGCCAATCGGAATTCAAGGGATGCCATCTTAGATGACGTCATTTAAAGGAACATTCATTCGTCGGGTAGTCGTCGGTCTGGATGGATGCTCCGCGTTGGATGTCTTCAAGATGGAGCCGCTCCTCGTCGGATGTATGAACATAGAAGATGCCGTCTGGATGAAGACTTCTGCCCATCTGGAGGACCTCTTCTTCCCGGCTTGGATGAAGACTTCTGCCCGTCTGGAGGACCACTTCGCCCGGCTTCGTTGAGGACTTAGGCCCGGTTGGGTGAAGACTTCTCAAGGTAGGGTGATCTTTAGGGGGTTAGTGTTAGGTTTTATTAAGGGGGGATTGGGTGGGTTTTAGAGTAGGGTTGGGTGTGTGGGTGGTGGGTTTTAATGTTGGGGGGGTATTGTATTTTTTTTTACAGGTAAAAGAGCTGATTACTTTGGGGCAATGCCCCGAAAAAGGCCCTTTTAAGGGCTATTTGTAATTTAGTATAGGGTAGGATTTTTTTTTATTTTGGAGGGCTTTTTTATTGTATTAGGGGGATTAGATTAGGTGTAATTAGTTTAAAAAACTTGTAATTATTTTATTATTTTCTGTAATTTAGTGGGGTTTTTTTTTCGTACTTTAGTTTATTTAATTGTAATTAATTGTAGTTAATTTAGGGAATTAATTTAATTATAGTGTAGTGTTAGGTGTAATTGTAACTTAGGTTAGGTTTTATTTTACAGGTAAATTTGTACTTATTTTAGGTAGGTAGTTATTAAATAGTTATTAACTATTTAATAACTATTATACCTAGTTAAAATTAATACAAAGTTGCCTGTAAAATAAAAATAAACCCTAAGCTAGCTACAATGTAACTATTAGTTATATTGTAGCTATTTTAGGGTTTATTTTACAGGTAAGTATTTAGTTTTAAATAGGAATAATTTAGTTAATAATAGTAATTTTATTTGGATTTATTTAAATAATATTTAAGTTAGGGGGTGTTAGGGTTAGACTTAGGTTTAGGAGTTAATAAATTTAATATAGTGGCGGCGACATTGGGGGCGGCAGACTAGGGGTTAATAATTGTAGGTAGGTGTCGGCGATGTTAGGGACATCAGATTAGGGGTTAATAAAATGTAACTAGTGTTTGCGAGGCGGGAGTGCGTCGGTTTAGGGGTTAATATATTTATTAAAGTGGCGGCGATGTCTGGTCGGCAGATTAGGGGTTAAAATTTTTATTTAAGTGTTTGCGATGTGGGGGGGGGCTACTTTTTGGCACTTTAGTTAAGAGTTTTATGTTACGGTGTTAGCCCATAAAACTCTTAACTACTGACTTTTAAATGCGGTAGGAGTCTTGACAGGAGAGGGTGTACCGCTCACTTTTTCCAAGACTCGTAATACCGGCATTAGAAAAATCCCATTGAAAATATAGGATACGCAATTGACGTAAGTGGATTTGCGGTATGTTCGAGTCGCGGAAAAAAAGTGAGCGGTACACCTGTACCTGCCAGACTCGTAATACCAGCGAGTGTTAAAAAGCAGCGTTGGGACCTCTCAACGCTGCTTTTTAAAGCTAACGCAAGACTCGTAATATAGGCGTGTGTTTGCAAACTTGCTGTTAACATTACATTAGGTCCTTAGTATCCACGTTTACACCAGAATATAAAAGTAACTAATTCCTGACGTTAAGCGTTTGTATTTGCAGCGTATATGGTTTACAAGTATCGGATTATTCCTGCATAAACACACTGTGCTCTAAAAGGCTGTTTGATTGTGGCCTGTTCCCAGCACTGGGAAGTGGTTATAACACCTTACAAAAATTGTTTTATGTACAAGCTACCTCCTTTCAGAGGCCTAGATTTGGAGTTCGGCGGTAGCCGTCAAAACCAGCGTTAGAGGCTCCTAACGCTGGTTTTGGCCGCCCGCTGGTATTTGGAGTCAGTGATTAAAGGGTCTAACGCTCACTTTACAGCCGCGACTTTTCCATACCGCAGATCCCCCTACGCCATTTGCGTAGCCTATCTTTTCAATGGGATCTTTCTAACGCCGGTATTTAGAGTCGTTTCTGCAGTGAGCGTTAGAGCTCTAACGACAAGATTCCAGCCGCCAGAAAAAAGCAGGAGTTAAGAGCTTTCTGGCTAACGCCGGTTTATAAAGCTCTTAACTACTGTGCCCTAAAGTACACTAACACCCATAAACTACCTATGTACCCCTAAACCGAGGTCCCCCCACATCGCCGCCACTCGATTAAAATTTTTAACCCCTAATCTGCCGACCGCCACCTACGTTATACTTATGTACCCCTAATCTGCTGCCCCTAACCCCGCCGACCCCTATATTATATTTATTAACCCCTAACTTGCCCCCCACAACGTCGCCGCAAGCTACTTAAAATAATTAACCCCTAATCTTCCGACCGCAAATCGCCGCCACCTACGTTATCCCTATGTACCCCTAATCTGCTGCCCTAACATCGCCGACCCCTATGTTATATTTATTAACCCCTAATCTGCCCCCCACAACGTCGCCGACACCTACCTACACTTATTAACCCCTAATCTGCCGACCGGACCTGAGCGCTACTATAATAAAGTTATTAACCCCTAATCCGCCTCACTAACCCTATCATAAATAGTATTAACCCCTAATCTGCCCTCCCTAACATCGCCGACACCTACCTTCAATTATTAACCCCTAATCTGCCGACCGGAGCTCACCGCTATTCTAATAAATGTATTAACCCCTAAAGCTAAGTCTAACCCTAACACTAACACCCCCCTAAGTTAAATATAATTTTTATCTAACGAAATAAATTAACTCTTATTAAATAAATGATTCCTATTTAAAGCTAAATACTTACCTGTAAAATAAATCCTAATATAGCTACAATATAAATTACATTTATATTATAGCTATTTTAGGATTAATATTTATTTTACAGGTAACTTTGTATTTATTTTAACCAGGTACAATAGCTATTAAATAGTTAAGAACTATTTAATAGTTACCTAGTTAAAATAATTACAAATTTACCTGTAAAATAAATCCTAACCTAAGATATAATTAAACCTAACACTACCCTATCAATAAAATAATTAAATAAACTACCTACAATTACCTACAATTAACCTAACACTACACTATCAATAAATTAATTAAACACAATTGCTACAAATAAATACAATTAAATAAACTATCTAAAGTACAAAAAATAAAAAAGAACTAAGTTACAGAAAATAAAAAAATATTTACAAACATAAGAAAAATATTACAACAATTTTAAACTAATTACACCTACTCTAAGCCCCCTAATAAAATAACAAAGACCCCCAAAATAAAAAATTCCCTACCCTATTCTAAATTTAAAAAGTTACAAGCTCTTTTACCTTACCAGCCCTGAACAGGGCCCTTTGCGGGGCATGCCCCAAGAAGTTCAGCTCTTTTGCCTGTAAAAGAAAACATACAATACCCCCCCCCCAACATTACAACCCACCACCCACATACCCCTAATCTAACCCAAACCCCCCTTAAATAAACCTAACACTAAGCCCCTGATGATCTTCCTACCTTGTCTTCACCATGCCAGGTTCACCGATCCGTCCTGGCTCCAAGATCTTCATCCAACCCAAGCGGGGGCTAGACATCCACTGAAGAAGTCCAGAAGAGGGTCCAAAGTCTTCCTCCTATCCGGCAAGAAGAGGACATCCGGACCGGCAAACATCTTCTCCAAGCGGCATCTTCTATGTTCTTCCATCCGATGACGACCGGCTCCATCTTGAAGACCTCCAGCGCGGATCCATCCTCTTCTTCCGACGACTAGACGACGAATGATGGTTCCTTTAAGGGACGTCATCCAAGATGGCGTCCCTCGAATTCCGATTGGCTGATAGGATTCTATCAGCCAATCGGAATTAAGGTAGGAATTTTCTGATTGGCTGATGGAATCAGCCAATCAGAATCAAGTTCAATCCGATTGGCTGATCCAATCAGCCAATCAGATTGAGCTCGCATTCTATTGGCTGTTCCGATCAGCCAATAGAATGCGAGCTCAATCTGATTGGCTGATTGGATCAGCCAATCGGATTGAACTTGATTCTGATTGGCTGATTCCATCAGCCAATCAGAAAATTCCTACCTTAATTCCGATTGGCTGATAGAATCCTATCAGCCAATCGGAATTCGAGGGACGCCATCTTGGATGACGTCCCTTAAAGGAACCGTCATTCGTCGTCTAGTCGTCGGAAGAAGAGGATGGATCCGCGCTGGAGGTCTTCAAGATGGAGCCGGTCGTCATCGGATGGAAGAACATAGAAGATGCCGCTTGGAGAAGATGTTTGCCGGTCCGGATGTCCTCTTCTTGCCGGATAGGAGGAAGACTTTGGACCCTCTTCTGGACTTCTTCAGTGGATGTCTAGCCCCCGCTTGGGTTGGATGAAGATCTTGGAGCCAGGACGGATCGGTGAACCTGGCATGGTGAAGACAAGGTAGGAAGATCATCAGGGGCTTAGTGTTAGGTTTATTTAAGGGGGGTTTGGGTTAGATTAGGGGTATGTGGGTGGTGGGTTGTAATGTTGGGGGGGGGGTATTGTATGTTTTCTTTTACAGGCAAAAGAGCTGAACTTCTTGGGGCATGCCCCGCAAAGGGCCCTGTTCAGGGCTGGTAAGGTAAAAGAGCTTGTAACTTTTTAAATTTAGAATAGGGTAGGGAATTTTTTATTTTGGGGGTCTTTGTTATTTTATTAGGGGGCTTAGAGTAGGTGTAATTAGTTTAAAATTGTTGTAATATTTTTCTTATGTTTGTAAATATTTTTTTATTTTCTGTAACTTAGTTCTTTTTTATTTTTTGTACTTTAGATAGTTTATTTAATTGTATTTATTTGTAGCAATTGTGTTTAATTAATTTATTGATAGTGTAGTGTTAGGTTAATTGTAGGTAATTGTAGGTAGTTTATTTAATTATTTTATTGATAGGGTAGTGTTAGGTTTAATTATATCTTAGGTTAGGATTTATTTTACAGGTAAATTTGTAATTATTTTAACTAGGTAACTATTAAATAGTTCTTAACTATTTAATAGCTATTGTACCTGGTTAAAATAAATACAAAGTTACCTGTAAAATAAATATTAATCCTAAAATAGCTATAATATAAATGTAATTTATATTGTAGCTATATTAGGATTTATTTTACAGGTAAGTATTTAGCTTTAAATAGGAATCATTTATTTAATAAGAGTTAATTTATTTCGTTAGATAAAAATTATATTTAACTTAGGGGGGTGTTAGTGTTAGGGTTAGACTTAGCTTTAGGGGTTAATACATTTATTAGAATAGCGGTGAGCTCCGGTCGGCAGATTAGGGGTTAATAATTGAAGGTAGGTGTCGGCGATGTTAGGGAGGGCAGATTAGGGGTTAATACTATTTATGATAGGGTTAGTGAGGCGGATTAGGGGTTAATAACTTTATTATAGTAGCGCTCAGGTCCGGTCGGCAGATTAGGGGTTAATAAGTGTAGGCAGGTGGAGGCGACGTTGTGGGGGGCAGGTTAGGGGTTAATAAATATAACATAGGGGTCGGCGATGTTAGGGCAGCAGATTAGGGGTACATAGGGATAACGTAGGTGGCGGCGGTTTACGGAGCGGCAGATTAGGGGTTAAAAGTGTAATGCAGGGGTCAGCGATAGCGGGGGCGGCAGATTAGGGGTTAATAAGTGTAAGGTTAGGGGTGTTTAGACTCGGGGTACATGTTAGGGTGTTAGGTGCAGACGTAGGAAGTGTTTCCCCATAGGAAACAATGGGGCTGCGTTAGGAGCTGAACGCTGCTTTTTTGCAGGTGTTAGGTTTTTTTTCAGCTCAAACAGCCCCATTGTTTCCTATGGGAGAATCGTGCACGAGCACGTTTTTGAGGCCGGCCGCGTCCGTAAGCAACTCTGGTATCGAGAGTTGTATTTGCGGTAAAAATGCCCTACGCTCCTTTTTTGGAGCCTAACGCAGCATTTGTTTTAACTCTCGATACCAGAGTTAAATTTATGGTGCGGCCAGAAAAAAACCCGCGGAGCGTTAACAGCCCTTTTACCGCCAAACTCCAAATCTAGCCGTAAGAGAGGCAATTAGAAGGTCGAGTAACATATATTAATATTCATATTGCTTAAATATATATTAAAATCCTCCCAGCGTTCCCTTACACACTCTTTCGTGGCACTGTTAAATATATTAATTTACACAAAGGGATGCAGTCACCAGTTAACTACACGAGCCAAAGTCTGCTACGTGTTTTTTATATTAATAATACATCCCCTTGAACAAGATATACTAAGACCAGAGTCTCCTCATTAATTAAAAAAATGCTATAACCGCATTACACATTTCTAAGCCCTGACATGTTTCGCCAACAATTTGGCTTTTTCAAAGGGTCCGCCGCAACTAAATAAAAGTATTAACCCCTATCCCGCCCCTCCCGAAACCCTCTGCACCGCTAATAAAGTTATTAACCCCTATCCCTCCGCTTCCGGAGCCCGCCGCAACTCTAATAAAGTTATTAACCCCTATCCCGCCGCTCCCGGACCCCTCCGCAACTAAATAAATGTATTAACCCCTAAACCCCTGGCCTCCCACATCACTACCACTTACTAAACCTATTAACCCCTAAACCGTCAGGTCCCCACATCGCCATAAACTAAATTAAGCTATTAACCCCTAAACCTAACAACCCGCTAACTTTACATTAAATATTAACTCATCCCTATCTTATAATAAATTTAAACTTGCCTTTAGAATTAAAATAAACTACCCTAACTATTATCCTACAATTACATTAAACTATATTAAACTATTAATTAACCTACCCTAACTATTATACTAAAATTACATTAAACTATATTAAACTATTAATTAACCTACCCTAACTATTATACTAAAATTACTTAAACCTAAAAATTAAATTAACTATATTACATTTCTAAAAACCTAACCCTACTCAAGTTATTTAAATCTACAGTAAAGAATTACTAAGTTACAAAAAAATAACAACTAAGTTACAGAAAATAAAAAACACTAAGTTACAGAAAATAAAAACACTAAGTTACACAAAATAAAAAACACTAAGTTACACAAAATAAAAAATAAATTATCAAATATTTAAACTAATTACACCTAATCTAATAGCCCTATCAAAACAAAACCCTAGCCTATAGTAAACTACCAATGGCCCTTAAAAGGGCCTTTTGCGGGGCATTGCCCCAAAGAAATCCGCTTTTTTACCTGTAAAATAAAATACAAACACCCCCCCAACAGTTAAACCCACCACCCACACAACCAAACCCCCCAAATAAAAACCTATCTAAAAAACCTAAGCTCCCCATTGCCCTGAAAAGGGCATTTGGATGGGCATTTCCCTTAAATGGGCATTTTGCTCTTTTTCAGCCCAAAGTCCCTAACCTAAAATTTAAAACCCACCCAATAAACCCTTAAAAAAAAACTAATACTAACCCCCGAAGATCCACTTACAGTTTTCGAAGCCCGGACATCCATCCTCATAAAGTGGCAGAAGTCCTCAGCCAAGCGGGCTGAAGTCTTCATCCAACCAGGCAGAAGTCTTCATCCAGACGGCATCTTCTATCTTCATCCATCCGGCGCGGAGCAGCTCCATCTTCAAGACATCTGGCGCAGAGCATCCTCTTCTTACGATGGTCAACGACGAATGAAGTTTCCCTTTAAGGTACGTCATCCAAGATGGCGTCCCTTACATTCCGATTGGCTGATAGAATTCTATTAAGGTGGAAAAAATCCTATTGGCTGTTGCAATCAGCCAATAGGATTGAGCTTTCATCCTATTGGCTGTTGCAATCAGCCAATAGGATTGAGCTTGCATTCCATTGGCTGATTGGAATAGCCAATAGAATGCGAGCTCAATCCTATTGGCTGATTGGATCAGCCAATAGGATGAAAGCTCAATTCTATTGGCTGATTGCAACAGCCAATAGGATTTTTTCCACCTTAATTCCTATTGGGTGATAGAATTCTATCAGCTAATTAGAATGTAAGAGATGCCATCTTGGATGACGTCATTTAAAGGAAACTTCATTCTTCAAGAGACGTCGTAAGAAGAGGATGCTCCGCACCGGATGTCTTGAAGATGTAGCCGCTCCGCGCCGGATGGATGAAGATAGAATATGCCGTCTGGATGAAGACTTCTGCCCGGTTGGATGAAGACTTCGGCCCGCTTGGATGAAGACTTCTGCCGGCTTCGCTGAGGACTTCTGCCGCTTGATGAGGATGGATGTCCGGTCTTCGAAAACTGTAAGTGGATCTTCGGGGGTTAGTGTTAGTTTTTTTTAAGGGTTTATTGGGTGGGTTTTAGTTTTAGATTAGGGTTTGGGCAGCAATAGAGCTAAATGCCCTTTTAAGGGCAATGCCCATCCAAATGCCCTTTTCAGGGCAATGGGGAGCTTAGTTTTTTTTAGTTAGGGTTTTATTTGGGGGGTTGGTCGTGTGGTTGGTGGGTTTTACTGTTGGGTGGTTGTTTGTATTTTATTTTACAGGTAAAAAAGCTGATTTCTTTGGGGCAATGCACCGCAAAAGGCCCTTTTAAGGGCCATTGGTAGTTTATTGTAGGCTAGGTTTTTTTTATTTTGGGGGGGCTTTTTTATTTTGATAGGACTATTAGATTAGGTGTAATTAGTTTAAATATTTGATCATTTATTTTTTATTTTGTGTAACTGTTTTTTATTTTGTGTAACTTAGTTGTTATTTTTTTGTAACTTAGTAATTATTTATTGTAGATTTAATTAACTTGAGTAGGGTTAGGTTTTTAAATATGTAATATAGTTAATTTAATTTGTAGTTTAATGTAATTTTAGTATAATAGTTAGGTTAGGTTCATTAATAGTTTAATATAGTTTAATGTAATTTTAGTATAATAGTTAGGTTAGGTTCATTAATAGTTTAATATAGTTTAATGTAATTTTAGTATAATAGTTAGGTTAGGTTCATTAATAGTTTAATATAGTTTAATGTCATTTTAGTATAATAGTTAGGGTAGGTTCATTAATAGTTTAATATAGTTTAATGTAATTTTAGTATAATAGTTAGGGTAGGTTCATTAATAGTTTAATATAGTTTAATGTAATTTTAGTATAATAGGGTAGGTTCATTGATAGTTTAATATAGTTTATTTTAATTCTAAAGGTAATTTTAAATTTATTATAAGATAGGGATGAGTCAATATTTAATGTAAAGTTAGCGGGTTGTTAGGTTTAGGGGTTAATAGCTTACATTTAATACATTTATTTAGTTGCGGAGGGGTCTGGGAGTGGCGGGATAGGGGCTAATAACTTTATTAGAGTTGCGGTGGGCTCCGGGAGCAGAGGGATAGAGGTTAAACATTTTAGTATAGTGGCGGTGTTTAGAGACAGGGTATTAATAAAGTTGGGAAAAAGCCGAATAGCAGCGAGATCGATGACTGTTAGTTAAAAACAGTTCGCTGCTCATCGCCCCGTACTTGGCGCGCGACTTTTTGACAGCTTTTTTTATAAATAAGGAGAGCGTATTCAGGTCCGTGGCCGCAATGTTAGGCGATGTTAGGTGAGCGTATTGGTGCCGTCGAATGCAGCATAGTTGATGGCTTGATAATTCGGCCTCATAGTCTGCAGATCAGGACTTTAGCCAGAGAGCTCTTTGTAAAAGGACAGCTAAACCCGAAGACTTAGCATTCAGTCGAATGACTGGCTATTTGTATTACTCTTGTAATTTTCTCCTGGATATCTTCCAATGGAGTTTCCACCTGTATCAAGTCTGACAGAGAGTCACACCAATAGGTGGCAGCACCAGCGACAGTCGCAATGGCAGCAGTAGGCTGAAAAAGAAGTCCCATCTGATGAAACATCTTCCTTAAGTATCCCTCTAACTTTCTATCCATTGGGTCCCTAAAGGAAGTGCTATCCTCAAGAGGAATAGTTGTACGCTTAGCGAGAGTGGAGATTGCCCCATCCACCTTAGGGATAGAGCTCAACACCTCCAAGTGAGAATAAGGGACTGAAAACATATTTTTAAAGTATCGAAAGAGGCTGGTTTCTCCCATTCCTTAGAAATAGTTTCTGTCATGCGAGAAGGAACTGGGAAGGTTTCTGGAGCTCTTTTGACATCATAAACCCTGTCCAGCTTAGGAAATGTAGGTGCTTCCTATGGCTTATGATCAGGAACGTCAAGAGTCAACAAAACCTCTTTAAGCAAAAAACGGAGATGTTTAAATCTAAAGCTCACTTCCTCAGGCTCTGTTGACTTCTCTGCAGAGGTATCTGAGTCAGAAAGCTCCCCTTCAGACCCTAAAGAAGTAAGTTCATCCTCAGAAAGCTGGTATATACTGGCCAACCCAGTCTGAGTAGAAGAACTAGCCCCTGCCTCAGGGTAAATATGTAGTTTGAGGTAAGCCGCAGGGCAGTGCTTGTGACATGTGAAGGGACGGGGAAGGAGAAAGTTGAGGCATCTCCTGGGCAACAGAGTCCTGAGAGGTAGAAGGGTCTGAGGGGTTAAATTAACAGTATACACCAATTTTTATATAACTGCATGTAATAGACACTACTATAAAGAATAAAATGCACAGATACTGATATAAAAATCCAGTATAAAACCATTTAAAAACTTACTTAGAAGCTCCCAGTTAAGCTTTGTTGAAAAGGCTAGCTAGAACACCCACTGAAAGTGGCTGTATAGCAAAAACAGCAGTCACTCCCCCTACCTCTTCCTCTGCATATGAGAAGACCCTTTACACAAACAAGAGCAAGCTGGAGGAGGTATACATCAGTATACTTCTAAACCTTTGGGGCTTGGTTAAAATCCGAGCAATGTTATTTAAAAATAAGCAAAACTATACATTATTATTTTTTTTTTTTTTAAACTGTATGGGCTAAATAAATGGATCATCTACAAAACATTTATGCAAAGAAAAATCTAGTGTATAATGTCCCTTTAAGTCTGATATACAAAGGAGGCTTGACAACACCCTTCTTAGACTTCAATGTAGCTACTAAGCAAGAAGATTAAAACTGTGCAGGGGGGCACACTGTGGCCTCTTCGCAATAAAGGCATTTATCAGAAGGAATTTAATGTGTACTAAAAACCTCCATTCAGGGTTCCTCCATAGCTTAAGAAGCCCAAACAGAAAAAACAAACTCTCCTTATGAAAACAGACAGGCACCTCTAACTCCCCACGCTAAGGCTGAGGCACTTACCTCTCCCGGAGCATGGCAGGAGCAGCAGGACAATCCGTTCACGGAAAGGAGAGAAAATAAGCCCTTTTAGAGCAGTGGAACCTCCGCAATATTAGGGAATTCACCGCTGAACCAATCAAATCTTTTCCGATCGTGTGATGCGTGACCTTAGGCAAGCCCCCTGCAGAAACAAAAGCGCACAAAGCGGGAGTCTACCACTATCGTGCCAAGTAGAAAAACATTTTCTATCCCCTCAATAACACTTACAGATCTCAGCCTCATAATGCAATATCCCAAATACATGTACACAAATTCTGGTATCGAAATGTAAAGACACCTAAGGAGCTTACGCAGCTCTTGTGAGAAACTGCCCCATCTGCTCAGTAAAAGCAGAATATCCCAAGAAAGGATAATACCATGTCTCCAGACCCCTTTTCTAAGGGAAATCAAGGAGTCACACTGTGACGTAGAGTTGTAGCCCCTGAATTCCTATATTAGAAGAATAAAATAAAGGGACTTATCCTCCAGGGTCCTTGCTGTGGAGCAGACACAGCACTTCCAGGTCTGACAGCTTCTAATCTCACTTCTGACAGGGACCTGAGAAATAAAGGAAAGCATGGTAAGCTATCACTGGTTGCCTGAGGGGGTGTTAGCAGATACATGCTGGAAGGAGGACAGAGAAACTTCCCTGCGACATCCAGGAGCTAACTTTCACCACAACTCTCACTGAGAGGATTACATGGCTACTCAGAGAACCCCAGTCCTGTCTTCTAGGGAAACTACCCATTAAAGGACTAAAATACAGATATCTTCTTAGCACTTTCTCTGCCTACCTCCTATAGTAGACAAAGGCAAAGAATGACTAGGCGAGTAGGGGAGGTGGGAGGGATATTTATAAGCTTTGGCTGGAGTGCCTTTGCCTCCTTCTGGTGGCCAGGTGTTCAATTCCCAACAGTAATGAATGAAGTTGTGGTCTCTCTGCCTTTGGAAAGAAAAGGAGGAAGCCAGGTAGCGTCTTGGCGTTTGAAGGCGTGTAATGACTTCTCCCCCAAGGCAGAACATGCTGTGATCTGAGATGTCATTGCAGAAAATGCATCATGTCTGCAGAAAGAACTGGACACATACAGGAACTATTAGTGCTTTAACATCAGGCTGTTCTCTTCAAACAGTGCTGTACTCTGGCTGCACTTACATTTTCCTTAACACAGCGCAGCCAGGGCGAAGCACTGTTTGAAGAGAACATTCAAATATGGAGTAGCACTGCAGAGCAGTAGCACACTGATTGATGACGGTCTCTCAGGAATTTTTTAAAACCCACCTCCTAGCCTTTCCCAATCTGCAAACCTGTGACACATTTTTTTTATTCTCTTTGCAACTAATTTGCAATGCAATTTTCAACTCCTGCAATATAGTATAAAACTTTAAAAATGGCTTTATTCTCAAGTTAATCAACACATTGCAGCTGAGCTGGTGCATTAGTATAACTGCCTAATTTAAAATTGAATTTCATTTAAAAATAAAATGCTGAAAATGTTTCACTAAAAAAATTTCATCACAGAAAGTGAAAAAAGTTCTGTTTCTGGGGACCGCTCTACTGCATCAACATAGGCACCAGGTTTTAAGATTGTACAGAAGACATTATAGCTGCAGGATGGCTGCTTTTTGGGATTATATATCAATCAATCCGTTCAACCTGTGGTTATCCTAGGTAACGTTGAAGCTTGTTCATACATCTTCTAAGTGCATTTCTTTTTGGTTTTATTCAATGTAATAAACATTACTTGTGAATCGCAGATGCGCTTTTCTGCTTTTTCACGTATTTTGAGGTGAGTGTGCAAGAATGTTGTCTATGAGATACGCTGGTTACAGGTGAGTGTGCAAGAATGTTGTTTATGAGATACGCTTGTTACAGGTGAGTGTGCACAAATGTTTTCTATGAGATACGCTAGTTGCAGGTTACTGTGCACTTATGTAGTCTATGAGATACGCAGATTACAGGTGAGTGTGCAAGTATGTTGTGTATGAGATATACTGGTAACAGGGGAGTGTGCACTTATTTTGTCTATGAGATATGTTGGTTACAGGAGAGTGTACACGTATGTTGTCTATGAAATAGGCGTGTAACAGGTGATTGTGCACATATGTTGTCTATTAGATACGCTGGTTACTGGAAACTGTGTACAAATGTTGTCTATGAAATACTCTTGTTACAGGTGAGTGTGCACATATGTTGTCTGTGAGATATGATGGCTACAGTCGAGCATTTATGTTGTCTATGAGATACGCTAGTTACAGGTGATTGTGAGCGTATGTTGTCTATGAGATACGCTAATTACAGGTGAGTGTGAATGTATGTTGTCTATGAATTACACGTGTAACAGGTGAGTGTACACATATGTTGTCTATTAGATACGCTGGTTACAGGTGAGTGTGTGTATGTTGTCTTTGAGATACACTGGTTACAGGAAACTGTTTACGAATGTTGTCTATGAAACACTCTTGTTACAGGTGAGTGTGCATGTATGTTGTCTATTAGATATGATGGCTACAGGCAAGCATTCATTTATGTTGTCTATGAGATATGCTGGTTACAGGTGAGTGTGCGCTTATATTGTCTATGAGATACAGGTGATTGCGCATATATGTTGTCTGATATATTACAGGTGAGTGCGCACTATGGGGGATATTTATCAAAGCGTCAACTAATAATACGTAGGAATCCCGCGTCGTATTTGACGCGAGATTGATCCGCCGTAGTTAACAAAACGTCAAGATCTTCAAATGTTGAAATGTGTGATGAAATATACGTTCCCGCGATCTCAATCCGACGCAGATCGATGCTTGCGTCATTACAGATGTTTCAAATTCATATTCTACTCTATTTGACCCTTTTCCCAATTTAACAGGTACGCCCACGTCTATTCCGACGCGGCATACCTAGTTTTCAAACCGCCACCCTTGAGGCCGCGGAAGCCATAGAAATCAATTGGAGTCTGAAAACACAGAAAGCTTATGTTCAATGCTGCAAGAAAATGAAGCATATTATATTATAAAAGTAAATTAGAAACTTTATTAAAATTGTATACCCTTTCTAAATCAAACAATATTTTCTTCTGTTAAGTGTGATCAGTCCACGGGTCATCATTACTTCTGGGATATTACTCCTCCCCAACAGGAAGTGCAAGAGGATTCACCCAGCAGAGCTGCATATAGCTCCTCCCCTCTACGTCACTCCCAGTCATTCTCTTGCACCCAACGACTAGATAGGATGTGTGAGAGGACTATGGTGATTATACTTAGTTTTATATCTTCAATCAAAAGTTTGTTATTTTAAAATAGCACCGGAGTGTGTTATTACCTCTCTGGCAGAGTTTGAAGAAGAATCTACCAGAGTTTTTGCTATGATTTTAGCCGGAGTAGTTAAGATCATATTGCTGTTTCTCGGCCATCTGAGGAGAGGTAAACTTCAGATCAGGGGACAGCGGGCAGATGAATCTGCATAGAGGTATGTAGCAGCTTTTATTTTCTGACAATGGAATTGATGAGAAAATCCTGCCATACCGATATAATGTCATGTATGTATACTTTACACTTCAGTATTCTGGGGAATGGTACTTCACTAGAATTACACTGTAAGAAGTACATAAAGCTGTTTAATAACTAGAAATTATGTTTAACGTTTTTGCTGGAATGTAAAATCGTTTTCATTTGCTGAGGTACTGAGTGAATAAATGTTTTGGGCACTATTTTTCCACTTGGCAGTTGCTTAATCTTTTTTCTGACAGTTTCTGTTCTCTCTCACTGCTGTGTGTGAGGGGGAGGGGCCGTTTTTTGGCGCTTTTGCTACGCATCAGATATTTCAGTCAGCAGCTCATTGTATTTCCTGCGTGATCCGGTTCATCTCTACAGAGCTCAGGGGTCTTCAAAACTTATTTTGAGGGAGGTAATTTCTCTCAGCAGAGCTGTGAGAATTATAGTTGACTGAGACAAAAAACGTTTATTCTGTAATTTGTTTCCTGCTTTCAGAATTTGTTATCTTTGCTAATGGGATTAAACCTTTGCTAAAGTTGTGTTGTTTATAAGGATTGAGGCTATAACTGTTTCAATTTATTAATTTTCAACTGTCATAGATCTTCTGTGCTTCTTAAAGGCACAGTACGTTTTTAATATTATTCTAATTGAATTGTATTCCAAGTTGCAAGTTTATTTGCTAGTGTGTTAAACATGTCTGATTCAGAGGAAGATACCTGTGTCATTTGTTGCAATGCCAAAGTGGAGCCCAATAGAAATTTATGTACTAACTGTATTGATGCTACTTTAAATAAAAGTCAATCTGTACAAATTGAACAAATTTCACCAAACAACGAGGGGAGAGTTATGCCGACTAACTCGCCTCACGTGTCAGTACCTGCATCTCCCGCTCGGGAGGTGCGTGATATTGTAGCGCCGAGTACATCTGGGCGGCCATTACAAATCACATTACAGGATATGGCTACTGTTATGACTGAAGTTTTGGCTAAATTACCAGAACTAAGAGGTAAGCGTGATCACTCTGGGGTGAGAACAGAGTGCGCTGATAATATTAGGGCCATGTCAGACACTGCGTCACAGGTGGCAGAACATGAGGACGGAGAACTTCTTTCTGTGGGTGACGGTTCTGATCCAAACAGACTGGATTCAGATATCTCAAATTTTAAATTTAAACTGGAAAACCTCTGTGTATTACTAGGGGAGGTGTTAGCGGCTCTGAATGATTGTAACACAGTTGCAATACCAGAGAAAATGTGTAGGTTGGATAAATATTTTGCGGTACCGGCGAGTACTGAGGTTTTTCCTATACCTAAGAGACTTACTGAAATTGTTACTAAGGAGTGGGATAGACCCGGTGTGCCGTTCTCACCCCCTCCGATATTTAGAAAAATGTTTCCAATAGACGCCACCACACGGGACTTATGGCAAACGGTCCCTAAGGTGGAGGGAGCAGTTTCTACTTTAGCTAAGCGTACCACTATCCCGGTGGAGGATAGCTGTGCTTTTTCAGATCCAATGGATAAAAAATTAGAGGGTTATCTTAAGAAAATGTTTGTTCAACAAGGTTTTATATTGCAACCCCTTGCATGCATTGCGCCGATCACGGCTGCAGCGGCATTCTGGATTGAGTCTCTGGAAGAGAACATTAGTTCAGCTACTTTGGACGACATTACGGACAGGCTTAGAGTCCTTAAACTAGCTAATTCATTCATTTCGGAGGCCGTAGTACATCTTACTAAACTTACGGCGAAGAATTCAGGATTCGCCATTCAGGCACGCAGGGCGCTGTGGCTAAAATCCTGGTCAGCTGATGTTACTTCTAAGTCTAAATTGCTTAATATACCTTTCAAAGGGCAGACCTTATTCGGGCCCGGGTTGAAAGAGATTATCGCTGACATTACAGGAGGTAAAGGCCATGCCCTGCCTCAGGACAAAGCCAAAGCTAAGGCTAGACAGTCTAATTTTCGTTCCTTTCGTAATTTCAAAGCAGGAGCAGCATCAACTTCCTCTGCACCAAAACAGGAAGGAGCTGTTGCTCGCTACAGACAAGGCTGGAAACCTAACCAGTCCTGGAACAAGGGCATGCAGACCAGGAAACCTGCTGCTGCCCCTAAAACAGCATGAATTGAGGGCCCCCGATCCGGGATCGGATCTAGTGGGGGGCAGACTTTCTCTCTTCGCCCAGGCTTGGGCAAGAGATGTCCAGGATCCCTAAGCGCTAGAGATAATATCTCAGGGATACCTTCTGGACTTCAAATACTCTCCTCCAAGAGAGAGATTTCATCTGTCAAGGTTGTCAACAATCCAGACAAAGAAAGAGGCGTTTCTACGCTGCGTACAAGAGCTCTTGTTAATGGGAGTAATCCATCCAGTTCCACGATCGGAACAGGGACAGGGGTTTTACTCAAATCTGTTTGTGGTTCCCAAAAAAGAGGGAACTTTCAGACCAATCCTGGACTTAAAGATCCTAAACAAATTCCTAAGAGTTCCATCGTTCAAGATGGAGACTATTCGGACAATTTTACCTATGATCCAAGAGGGTCAGTACATGACCACTGTAGATTTAAAAGATGCTTACCTTCACATACCGATTCACAAAGATCATTACCGGTACCTAAGGTTTGCCTTCCTAGACAGGCATTACCAGTTTGTGGCTCTTCCATTCGGATTGGCTACAGCTCCAAGAATCTTCACAAAGGTTCTGGGTGCTCTTCTGGCGGTACTAAGACCGCGGGGAATCTCGGTAGCTCCATACCTAGACGACATTCTGATACAAGCTTCAAGCTTTCAAACTGCCAAGTCTCATACAGAGTTAGTACTGGCATTTCTAAGGTCACATGGATGGAAGGTGAACGAAAAGAAAAGTTCACTCGTTCCACTCACAAGAGTTCCCTTCCTGGGGACTCTTATAGATTCTGTAGAAATGAAGATTTACCTGACAGAGGACAGGCTAACAAGACTTCAAAGTGCTTGCCGCACCCTTCATTCCATTCAACACCCGTCAGTGGCTCAATGCATGGAGGTAATCGGCTTAATGGTAGCGGCAATGGACATAGTACCCTTTGCACGCTTACACCTCAGACCACTGCAACTGTGCATGCTAAGTCAGTGGAATGGGGATTACTCAGACTTATCCCCTTCTCTGAATCTGGATCAAGAGACCAGAAATTCTCTTCTATGGTGGCTTTCTCGGCCACATCTGTCCAGGGGGATGCCATTCAGCAGACCAGACTGGACAATTGTAACAACAGACGCCAGCCTTCTAGGTTGGGGTGCCGTCTGGAATTCTCTGAAGGCTCAGGGACAATGGAGTCAGGAGGAGAGTCTCCTGCCAATAAACATTCTGGAATTGAGAGCAGTTCTCAATGCCCTCCTGGCTTGGCCCCAGTTGACAACTCGGGGGTTCATCAGGTTTCAGTCGGACAACATCACGACTGTAGCTTACATCAACCATCAGGGAGGGACAAGAAGCTCCCTAGCTATGATGGAAGTATCAAAGATAATTCGCTGGGCAGAGTCTCACTCTTGCCACCTGTCAGCAATCCACATCCCGGGAGTGGAGAACTGGGAGGCGGATTTCTTAAGTCGTCAGACTTTTCATCCGGGGGAGTGGGAACTCCATCCGGAGGTCTTTGCCCAAATACTTCGACGTTGGGGCAAACCAGAGATAGATCTCATGGCGTCTCGACAGAACGCCAAGCTTCCTCGTTACGGGTCCAGATCCAGGGATCCAGGAGCAGTCCTGATAGATGCCCTGACAGCACCTTGGGACTTCAGGATGGCTTACGTGTTTCCACCCTTCCCGATGCTTCCTCGATTGATTGCCAGAATCAAACAAGAGAGAGCATCAGTGATTCTAATAGCACCTGCGTGGCCACGCAGGACTTGGTATGCAGACCTGGTGGACATGTCATCCTGTCCACCTTGGTCTCTACCTCTGAAACAGGACCTTCTGATACAGGGTCCCTTCAAACATCAAAATCTAACTTCTCTGAAGCTGACTGCTTGGAAATTGAACGCTTGATTTTATCAAGACGTGGGTTTTCTGAGTCGGTTATTGATACCTTAATACAGGCTAGGAAACCTGTTACCAGAAAGATTTACCATAAGATATGGCGTAAATACCTATATTGGTGTGAATCCAAAGGTTACTCTTGGAGTAAGGTTAGGATTCCTAGGATATTGTCTTTTCTACAAGAAGGTTTAGAAAAGGGTTTATCTGCTAGTTCATTAAAGGGACAGATCTCAGCTCTGTCCATTCTGTTACACAAACGTCTGTCAGAAGTTCCTGACGTCCAGGCTTTTTGTCAGGCTTTGGCCAGGATTAAGCCTGTGTTTAAAACTGTTGCTCCACCATGGAGTTTAAACCTGGTTCTTAATGTTTTACAGGGCGTTCCGTTTGAACCCCTTCATTCCATTGATATAAAGTTGTTATCTTGGAAAGTTCTATTTTTAATGGCTATTTCCTCGGCTCGAAGAGTCTCTGAATTATCAGCCTTACATTGTGATTCTCCTTATTTGATTTTTCATTCGGATAAGGTAGTTCTGCGTACTAAACCTGGGTTCTTACCTAAGGTAGTTACTAACAGGAATATCAATCAAGAGATTGTTGTTCCTTCTTTGTGCCCAAATCCTTCTTCGAAGAAGGAACGTCTACTGCACAACCTGGATGTAGTCCGTGCTCTAAAATTTTACTTACAGGCAACTAAGGAATTTCGACAAACGTCTTCTCTGTTTGTCGTTTACTCTGGGCAGAGGAGAGGTCAAAAAGCTTCTGCTACCTCTCTTTCTTTTTGGCATAATTCGTTTAGCTTATGAGACTGCTGGACAGCAGCCTCCTGAAAGAATTACAGCTCATTCTACTAGAGCTGTGGCTTCCACTTGGGCCTTCAAGAATGAGGCCTCTGTTGAGCAGATTTGCAAGGCTGCAACTTGGTCTTCGCTTCATACTTTTTCCAAATTTTACAAATTTGACACTTTTGCTTCATCGGAGGCTATTTTTGGGAGAAAGGTTCTTCAGGCAGTGGTTCCTTCTGTATAAAGAGCCTGCCTATCCCTCCCGTCATCCGTGTACTTTTGCTTTGGTATTGGTATCCCAGAAGTAATGATGACCCGTGGACTGATCACACTTAACAGAAGAAAACATAATTTATGCTTACCTGATAAATTCCTTTCTTCTGTAGTGTGATCAGTCCACGGCCCGCCCTGTTTTTAAGGCAGGTAAATATTTTTTAATTTATACTCCAGTCACCACTTCACCCTTGGCTTTTCCTTTCTCGTTGGTCCTTGGTCGAATGACTGGGAGTGACGTAGAGGGGAGGAGCTATATGCAGCTCTGCTGGGTGAATCCTCTTGCACTTCCTGTTGGGGAGGAGTAATATCCCAGAAGTAATGATGACCCGTGGACTGATCACACTACAGAAGAAAGGAATTTATCAGGTAAGCAAAAATTATGTTATTGCTCCACATTTGGTGCATTAGTAGATATAGGGATACAAATGAAAAATACATTACTACTTATGGATTATGTTACATCTTTGTCTCTCATTACAAAGCAAGGGGACAATATTATTTCTCCAAATTTGTTGCAAAGTTTTGCCCCAAACTTGTTGCACTAATAGATATAGAGATAAAATGAAATAAATACACAACTGAATATAGCTAACTTCCTTTTTATTTTGTTGATAAATCTATTTGCATCATGTTTAGGCTATATAATACAAGTCCCACTCTCCACTTCGCAGCAAATTTGACACAACACTTTTCGCACCAATTATGACACAAAATCCTAAACAACCCACACACTAGTGAATTTTTCAACCACTTTTAATTGGAATATGCATAATCACATGATTTATGACATCAGCGAATCTGATTCAAATATACATTTTAAACTATTACTAATGAATCAAATTGCTCAATACTTGTGTCATTGATCACTCATCAGAACTTGTGCCATTTGTTACATTGTGTATTATACTTTGAAAGTATGTATATGTGAAATTAGTATTGAAGATAAACATTGATGCTGACATTAGGACACACAGTGTAATATTTTAGACAATGATTTTAAAATTTGAATGATGTTTGATTCAATATAATCTTAAAGGGACATTATACACTCATTTTTTCTTTGCATAAATGTTTTGTAGATCTATTTATATAGCCCATAATGTGTTTTTGTTTTTTTTTTTTTTAAATGTATAGTTTTGCTTATTTTTAAATAACATTGCTCTGATTTTCAGACTCCTGACTAAGCCCCAAAGTTTTATGAGAATACCGTCAGCTACCTTCTCCAGCTTGCTCCTGTTTGTGTAAAGGGTCTTTTCATATGCAAAAGAAGGGGCAGGGGAGAGTGTCTTATTTCCCACTTGCAGTGGGCTTTCCAGCTGCCTTATCAACAGAGCTGAACTCAGAGCTTCTAAGTAAGTTTCTAAACAGTTTTATACTGGATTTTTATATCAGTATCTGTGCATCTTATTCTTTATAGTAGTGTCTATTACATGCAGTTATATGAAAATGAGTGTATACTGTCCCTTTAAGCTGATAGATCAAATGTATAGCTCACCTAATATTAAACTGTCATGAATCAGATACAGCAGAAATTAAAATCACCTCTTTACTGTCATGCTATTTTCAGTGTATTTCTTCCTTCTCTTGAATTTCTTTTTCAGTAAGAAAGGTCATCTTATATGCCAGCCCATTTTGTAACACCTGTGTAGGGGTGGTTTTTAAAAATAGATTACAATCAGAAGGGGTTACACAGGTACAGAGAGAAAACTGGCCCAGCTATTAAAATATCCATTGATTGCAAATAAATAAATATGATACCCTGATTACATGTTATATTCACAATTATTAATGCTCAGAATAATAATAAATCCACACTATATACATATAGTGGTATAAATAAACACAGAGATATGAAAGACAACATTGTTTAGAACAAAAAAAGGAATTTAGAGACATGTAAATATGTTTGCAAAAGATTTCTGACATAACACACACACACACACACACACACATATATATATATATATATATAAAAATGAGATAAAAGCATATCATGACTTCTAGAAATACAAATACACATTCATTTATGTGAAAGTATCATATAATAGATTTTTTTGTATAACAAATAAATATAAAAATAACTTTCTATGAGATTTTGTTTGTTGAGATATAAATCTAGCTATTTCTTGGACATTAACAGATGAAAAATAAAAGATTAGCTTTAGAGAAATGTGCTTGTTCATGGACAGGAATGAAATGGTATAAATAAAGTTGGGGAAAACAAAATAACCGTGACATCGATGACAGTTAGTTAACAACAGTCCGATGCTCATCGCGCCGTACTTGACACGCATGTTTTTGACTGTTTTTTTTTATAAATAAGGGCATCGTATGCAGATCCGCAGCAGCGATCTCTGGCGAGCATATTGACGCTGGCAAATGCACCGAGATTGACGCTTTGATAAATATCCCCCCTTGTTGTCTTATATACTCTGGCTGCAGGTAAGTGTGCACATATGTGGTCTATGAGATACGCTGGTTACAGGTGAGTATGCACGTAAATGGTGTTTTTGAAATACAGGAGTGTCATGTATGTTGTCTATGAGATACGCTGGTTACAGGTGAGTGTGCACGTATGTCGTCTATGATACACTGGTTACAGGTGAGTGTGTACGTATGTTCTGTCTTAGAGATGCAGGTTACAGGTAAGTGCACACGTATGTTGTCTATTAGATACGCTGTTTACTGGTGAGTGTGTGTGTATGTTGTCTTTGAGATACGCTGGTTACAGGAAACTGTGTACGAATGTTGTCTATGAAATACTCTTGTTATAGGTGAGTGTGCACGTATGTTGTCTATGAGATATGATGGCTACAGGTGAGCATTCATTTATGTTGTCTATAAAATATGCTGGTTACAGGGGAGTGTGCGCTTATATTGTCTATGAGATACAGGTGAGTGTGCATATATGTTGTCTGATATATGCTGGTTACAGGTGAGTGTGCAAGTATGTTGTCTATGAGATACACTAATTACATGTGAGTGCGCACTATGTTGTCTTATATACTCTGGTTACAGGTAAGTGTGCACATATTTTGTATATGAGATACTTTGGTTACAGGTGAGTATGCACGTATATGGTGTCTATAAGATACGCTGGCTACAGGTGAGTGTGTACGTATGTTGTCTATGAGATATGCTAGTTACAGGTGAGTGTGCACGTATGTTGTCTGAGATACACTGGTTACAGGTGAGTGCGCACGTATGTTGTCTATGAGATACGCTAGTTACAGGTGAGTGTGCACGTATGTTGTCAATGAGATACACCGGTTACAGATGAGTGTGATACGCTGGTTACAGGTAAATGTGCACGTATGTTGTCTATGAGATACGCTGCTTACAGGTGAGTGTGTACGTATGTTGTCTATGAGATATGCTGATAACAGGTGAGTGCGCATGTATGTTGCCTATTAGATACGCTGGTTATAGGAGAGTGTGCACGTATGTTGTCTATGAGATATGCTAGTTACAGGTGAGTGTGCACGTATGTCGTCTATGATACACTGGTTACAGGTGAGTGTGTACGTATGTTCTGTCTTAGAGATGCAGGTTACAGGTGAGTGCACACGTATGTTGTCTATGAGATACACTGATTACAGGTGAGTGTTCACGTATGTTGTCTATGATATATGATGGCTACAGTTGAGCATTCATTTTATGTTGTCTATGAGATACGCTAGTTACAGGTGAGTGTGAACGTATGTAGTCTATGAGATACGCAGATTACAGGTGAGTGTGCAAGTATGTTGTGTATGAGATACGCTGGGTACAGGTGAGTGTACCCGTATGTTGTCTATGAGATATGATGGCTACAGTCGAGCATTCATTTTATGTTGTCTATGAGATACACTAGTTACAGGTGAGTGTGAACGTATGTAGTCTATGAGATACGCAGATTACAGTTGAGTGTGCAAGTTTGTTGTGTATGAGATATGCTGGTTCCAGGTCAGTGTCTATGAAATACGCGTGTAACAGGTGAGTGTGCACATATGTTGTCTATTAGATACGCTGGTTACAGGTGAGTGTGTGTGTATGTTGTCTTTGAGATACGCTGGTTACAGGAAACTGTGTACGAATGTTGTCTATGAAATACTCTTGTTATAGGTGAGTGTGCACTTATGTTGTCTATGAGATATGATGGCTACAGGTGAGCATTCATTTATGTTGTCTATAAAATATGCTGGTTACAGGGGAGTGCGCGCTTATATTGTCTATGAGATACAGGTGAGTGTGCATATATGTTGTCTGATATATGCTGGTTACAGGTGAGTGCGCAAGTATGTTGTCTATGAGATACACTGATTACATGTGAGTGTGCACTATGTTGTCTTATATACTCTGGTTACAGGTAAGTGTGCACATATTTTGTATATGAGATACTTTGGTTACAGGTGAGTATGCACGTATATGGTGTCTATAAGATACTCTGGTTACAGGTGAGTGCGCACATATGTTGTCTATGAGATACGCTAGTTACAGGTGAGTGTGCACGTATGTTGTCAATGAGATACACTGGTTACAGATGAGTGTGATACGCTGGTTACAGGTAAATGTGCACGTATGTTGTCTATGAGATACGCTGCTTACAGGTGAGTGTGTACGTATGTTGTCTGAGATATGCTGATAACAGGTGAGTGCGCATGTATGTTGCCTATTAGATACGCTGGTTATAGGAGAGTGTGCACGTTTGTTGTCTATGAGATATGCTAGTTACAGGTGAGTGCACGTGTATGTTGTCGGATATACGCTGGTTGCAGAAGAGTGTGCACATATGTTGTCTATGAGATACACTGGTTACAGGAGAGTGTGCATGTATGTTGTCAATGAGATATGCTGGTCACAGGTGAGTGCACACGTATGGTTTTTTTGTTTTTTAATTTTTAACCGTTTATCTTCAAAAAAAATTACAAAAGATAAAGCAAGATTACAATATGAGCCCAGGCGAAACCTGAACAACATTTAACATATAGCATCTCAATTGACAGGGTTCAATTATTAATATTATAATACAACCCCAATTCTGAAAAAGAGTCATTTGAAAATTTAATTCGTCTTGTACTATATTAAAAAAAATTGAAGTTTTACTTTGTGAATTTAATGTACCTTTAAAAATATACACTTATTTCAACTCTGATGACTGCAACACACTCCAAAAAAGTTGGGACAGTTGACTGTTTACCACTGTGTAACATCACCTTTTCTTTTAATAACACTAATTAAGCGTCACTGGAGACACGAGTTGGTTAAGTTTAGCAAGCAGAATTTTCCCCAATTCACCCATCATGCATGTCTTCAGCTGCACAACTTTACGGGAACTTTGTTGCCTTATTTTGCGCTTCATAATGCGCCACACATTCTCAATCAGAGACAGGTCAGGGCTGCAAGCAGGCCATGCTAGCACCCGCACTCTCTGCTTACACAACCATGCACTTGTAATCCAGGCAGAATGGGGTGTGGCGTTGTCCTGCTGGAAAATGCAGGGACGTCCCTGGAAATGATGACATCTGAATGGCAGCATATGTTGCTCCAAAATGTATACATATCTGGTGCCCTCACAGATGTGCAATTTACCCATGCCATGGGCACTGACACACCCCCATACCATGACAGACACTGACTTTTGGACCTGACGCTGATAATAGCTTGGATGGTCTTTTTCGTCTTTGGCCGGAAAAAGACGACTGCTGTTTTTTCCAAAAACTATTTGAAATATTGACCATTCCACTGTGCTACTGTCCATCTCAGACGAGACTGAGCCCAGAGAAGTCGGAGGCGCTTCTGGACAGTGTTGATGTATGGCCTCTGCTTTGCATAGTGGTTTTCAGCCTTGCCCTTTACGCACCGAGATTTTGCCAGATTCCTTCAATCTTTAAATTATATTGTGGACTGTAGAAGGTGAAATGCCCAAAATCCTACCGATTTGTCTTTGGGGAATGTTGTTCTCAAAGTGTTGGATTATTTGCTGATGCATATATTGGCAGATTGGCGAGCCTTGACCCATCCTTGCTCTTGAAGGACTAGGCCTTTTTTGGAGGCTCCTTATATACTATGATTACATGGTTGCCTCACCTGTTTCATATCACCTTCTTATTTCAACTTGTCACATCGCTATTAGTCCTAAATTGCCCCTTTTTGGAACGTGTTGCAGTCATAAGATTTGAAATTAGTGTTTATTTTCAAAAATACATTAAATTCACAAAGTAAAACATCAAATAAAGTGTTAATATTGTGTTTTCAATATAGTACAGGGTGAATTGAATTTTCAAATGACTCTCTTTTTGTTAGTTTTTTTTTGCATTTTCCATACTGTCCCAACATCTTGTCTCTAATAAATCTCCCTGCCTTCTAATATCAAGTCCCAAAGGATGGGGGGGGGGGGGGGGGGCGATTGCGAGAAAAAAAAAAAAAAAAGAACAAATACACAACACACACATCTATTCACTATTCTTCTTACCCTGTGTCTGGTACATGAAGGTTACTGGCGATTACAAGTGGAGCGTTATTTAATGCTCCCTCTCGAGCGTTAACTGCACTAGAAGTGAGCTTTTTGCGCGCATTGTGTAGAGCTTGTATTACAAGTTGAAAGTAAACTGTTTTCACGTGCATGCAATATCCTATTCCCCCATAGAAGTCAATGGAGCCAAAAAAAGTGGGAGGAAAAACCTAACATCCTACTCGTGCGTTGTCGACATGAAAATATGAATATTTCACATTCCATTGTTCTTCACATAGAAGAATATGTTCTATTTATTCATAAATACACATTTCTCTCTATATATAATGGTATTTTGGTATAATATATATCTTTACCCCTATATATATATATATATATATATATATATATATATAATTTTTTTTATTTATATATATATATATATATATATATATATATATATATATACTGTGTGTGTGTATGTATATATATATATATATATATATATATAGATAGATGATTATATATAGGTATAGATATTTACATTTATATATATATAGGAATATATGTTTATAAATATTTAGAAGATATTCTGTACAGAGCATTAGAATGTGAGTACAAACTTAAAATCATTATTAAATATGAATATTGCATAAATATGGTTTTTCATGTTTTCATCTACTTAACTGCAAAGGGCTCCAATGCACATATACAGTATATAGCTATATATGTGTACATATGTATTTATGTGTGTATATGTGTATATATGTATGTAAATACATAAATACACATATAAATACATATATACACAGACATATTTAGACATGTATGTATCTCTATGTTAAAGCCCTTTGCAGCTTTTTTATAACACCTGAGACCTCATATCTTTGAGCCTTTATAAAAAAAAATTAGATTTTTTTAAAATAATTTTATTAGATAATGTTATTATGAGTGTAACTGTACTTTGTAATGTATTTTTGATGTGTTTGTGACACTTTTTTGTTTTGCGAAACATTTAACCAGAGCTCTGAGGTCACGCTAACGACGAGCGTTAACTTCAATTGCGCTCAAGCGTTCACATTTACTTTCAACTTTTAATATAAGCGAAAAACCTGGTGCGTGCAAACAGCTTTGATATACCCCTTATCGCTCGCACATAAACTGTTAGCTATCCCCTCGTAATCTAGCCCATATTGTTTCTGAAGCATGTAGGGCACAAGTTACTTACACATACATGTATATTCTCATTGTACAGACCGTACTGATGTGACATCTTCAGCTGGGTCAGTGGTTGAGCACAGAGGAGGACCGTATGCGTGTGATCACGTGAAGACTGAGGAGGATGAAATTCCTATAAATACGGCTACAGGTGATTAGTGCATATTAAGTAAAGGGAAGATTCTGTGATGTCACATTTTGTCTCATGTAAATAAGTTACATAATCTCAGGTGGTTACATGGAAGATTCATGTTAAAGCGTAGCTCAGGTTTATATGATTAAACTATTTAGAAAGTTAAACCTCTCATACTTTGGGATGGTGTCTGACTACGTTATAGAAGCACAATGACGTATACCTCACTAGTAGCTCATTGCTGTGTCACACCTCCAGTGTGAAGAAGTGAGTTAACTGGTAATTATAAATCTTAATGATCTTCTCTTTATGTGTTGCACGATATCTTCTTCTGGACATGGCACATAAATAGGCTGACAATATTTGTGCTTTAAAAAGGGACACATATGAAAAATACATAAGTCAGGGTTCTCATAATGGAACATTATCCCAAAGCATTTCTTTAAACAGCCCTGGCATATGTATTTTTCATGTGTCACTTTTTAAAGCGGCAATATGGTTAGCCTACACATAAACAATAATAAGAACTATACCAGTAGAAAATAATGTCTTGCTTCCTCATTTGATATAATATACTCAACCCTTGGCAGTCAATCGGTTAACATTTGTCACTGACCTTGCATTGTGACGCCTCCATGGATAGTTTGTTTACCCTTGTGATAGGCTGTTTTATTTCATTTTTTATTGGTACTTATTGTTGCAAGGCTGGGGCTGACATGGTCATGTGAGTGGGTCTTAAACTGCATCTGGCTAGATCAGGTAAGTGGGTCTTACACTGGTTTTAGGCAAGGGTCTGACAAGCTGAGGTGAGTGGATCTTAAAGGCACAGTATACACCAATTTCTATTTAACTGCATGTTATAGACACTACTATAAAGAATAATATGCACAGATACTGATCTAAAAATCCAGTATAAAACCATTTAAAAACTAACTTAGAAGCTCCCAGTTTAGCACTGTTGATAAGATTAGCTGGAACACCCACTAAAAGTGGTTCTATAGCAAAAAAAGCAGACACTTCCCCTCCACAGGAGCAAGCTGGAGTAGGTATACATCAGTATTCTCCTAAAACGTTGGGGCTTGGTTAGGAGTCTGAAAATCAGCGCAATATTATTTAAAAATAAGCAAAACTATACTTTAAAAAAAAAAAAAAAAAAAGCTGTATAGGCTATATAAATGGATCATCTGCAAAACTTTTATGCAAAGAAAAATCTAGTGTATAATGTTCCTTTCAAGTTGGGCCCCTGTGCAGAGACAAACCTGAACTGGTTGGCAGCAGAATACAGACTGATGTGTGCATTGTGTCTGCACTATAGCTGCAGTAGTACTAGGTCTGAGTCACATAGACAAGCTGTGTGTGCTGATACACAGGTATAATTATAGCACTACAGCTGCAGTAGTACTGGGTCTGAGTCACATAGACAAGCTGTGTGTGCTGAAACACAGTATAATTATAGCACTACAGCTGCAGTAGTACTGGGTCTGAGTCACATAGACAAGCTGTGTGTGCTGATACACAGGTATAATTGTAGCACTACAGCTGCAGTAGTACTGGGTCTGAGTCACATAGACAAGCAGTGTGTGCTGATACACAGTATAATTATAGCTCTACAGCTGCAGTAGTACTGGGTGTGAGTCACATAGACAAGCTGTGTGTGCTGATACACAGGTATAATTATAGCACTACAGCTGCAGTAGTACTGGGTCTGAGTCACATAGACAAGCTGTGTGTGCTGATACACAGTATAATTATAGCACTACAGCTGCAGTAGTACTGGGTGTGAGTCACATAGACAAGCTGTGTGTGCTGATACATAGGTATAATTATAGCACTACAGCTGCAGTAGTACTGGGTCTGAGTCACATAGACAAGCTGTGTGTGCTGATACACAGGTATAATTATAGCACTACAGCTGCAATAGTACTGGGTGTGAGTCACATAGACAAGCTGTGTGTGCTGATACACAGTATAATTATAGCACTACAGCTGCAGTAGTACTGGGTCTGAGTCACATAGACAAGCTGTGTGTGCTGATACATAGTATAATTATAGCACTACAGCTGCAGTAGTACTGGGTGTGAGTCACATAGACAAACTGTCGGCTAGATTTAGAGTTTTGTCGGTAAAGACCCGTGTAGCTAACGCAGCTTTTTTTCCTACCGCTGCTTCCAAACAACGCTGATATTTAGAGTTGTCTGAGTGGCTGCGTTAGGCTCCAAAAAGGGAGCGTTGAGCCGAATTTACCGCCACTTCAACCCTCAATACCAGCGTTGCTTGCGGTAGCGGTAAGCTGGCAAAACGTGCTCGTGCACGATTCCCCCATAGGAAACAATAGGGCAGTTTGGGCTTAAAAAAAACCTAACACCTGCAAAAAAGCAGCGTTAAGCTCCCAACGCAGCCCCATTGTTTCCTATCTAAGTCTGCACCTAACACCCTAACATGAACCCCGAGTCTAAACACCCCTAACCTGACACTTATTAACCCCTAATCTGCCGCCCCCGCTATCGCTGACCCCTGCATTACACAATTAACCCCTAATCTGCCGCTCCGGACACCGCCGCCACCTACATTATCCCTATGAACCCCTAATCTGCTGCCCCCAACATCGCCGACACCTACATAATATTTATTAACCCCTAATCTGCCCCCCCCCCCAACGTCGCCGCTACCTTACCTACATTTATTAACCCCTAATCTGCCGACTGGACCTCGCCGCTACTCTAATAAAGTTATTAACCCCTAAACCGCCGCACTCCCGCCTCGCAAACCCTATAATAAATAGTATTAACTCCTAATATGCCCCTCCCCCAACGTCGCCGCCACCTAACTTCAAGTATTAACCCCTAATCTGCCGACCGGACCTTGCCGCTACTCTAATAAATGTATTAACCCCTAAAGCTAAGTCTAACCCTAACACCCCCCTAAATTAAATATAATTTTAATCTAACAAAATAAATTAAATCTTATTAACTAAAGTATTCCTATTTAAAACTAAATACTTACCTGTAAAATAAACCCTAAACTAGCTACAATATAACGAATAATTATATTGTAGCTATTTTAGGATTTATATTTATTTTACAGGCAACTTTAAACCTAACACTACACTATCAATAAATTAATTAAATAAATTACCTACAATTACATACAATTAAATAAACTAAACTAAATTACAAAAAAAACCCCCACTAAATTACAAAAAATAAAAAAAGATTACAAGAATATTAGGCTAATTACACCTACTCTAAGCCCCCTAATAAAATAAAAAAGCCCCCCAAAATAATAAAGGTCCCTACCCTATTCTAAATTAAAAAGTAATCAGCGCTTTTACCAGCCCTTAAAAGGGCTTTTTGCGGGGCATGCCCCAAAGTAATCAGCTTTTTTGCCTGTAAAAAAAAATACAACCCCCCCAACATTAAAACCTACCACCCACATACCCCTACTCTAAAACCCACCCAAACCCCCCTTAAATAAACCTAACACTACCCCCCTGAAGATCTCCCTACCTTGAGTTGTCTTCACCCAGCTGGGCCGAAGTCTTCATCCGATGGGGCAGAAGAGGACATCCAGACCGGCAGAAGTCTTCATCCTATCCGGGCAGAAGAGGACATCCGGACCGGCAGACATCTTCATCCAAGCGGCATCTTCTATCTTCATCCATCCGGAGCGGAGCCATCTTCTTCCAGCCGACGCGGATCCATCCTCTTCAACCGACACCTACTCGCCGAATGAAGGTTCCTTTAAATGACGTCATCCAAGATGGCGTCCCTCGAATTCCGATTGGCTGATAGGATTCTATCAGCCAATCGGAATTAAGGTAGGAAAAATCTGATTGGCTGATTCAATCAGCCAATCAGATTGAGCTCGCATTCTATTGGCTGATCGGAAGAGCCAATAGAATGCAAGCTCAATCTTATTGGCTGATTAGATCAGCCAATCGGATTGAACTTGAATCTGATTGGCTGAATTACTCAGCCAATCAGATTTTTCCTACCTTAATTCCTATTGGCTGATAGAATCCTATCAGCCAATCGGAATTCGAGGGACGCCATCTTGGATGACGTCATTTAAAGGAACCTTCATTCGGCGAGTAGGCGTCGGTTGAAGAGGATGGATCCGCGTCGGCTGGAAGAAGATGGCTCCGCTCCGGATGGATGAAGATAGAAGATGCCGCTTGGATGAAGATGTCTGCCGGTCCAGATGTCCTCTTCTGCCCGGATAGGATGAAGACTTCTGCCGGTCTGGATGTCCTCTTCTGCCCCATCGGATGAAGACTTCGGCCCAGCTGGGTGAAGGCGACTCAAGGTAGGGAGATCTTCAGGGGGATAGTGTTTATTTAAGGGGGGTTTGGGTGGGTTAGAGTAGGGGTATGTGGGTGGGGGGCTTTAATGTTGGGGGGGTTGTATTTTTTTTTTACAGGCAAAAGAGCTGATTACTTTGGGGCATGCCCCGCAAAAAGCCCTTTTAAGGGCTGGTAAAAGAGCTGATTACTTTTTAATTTAGAATAGGGTAGGGACCTTTATTATTTTGGGGGGCTTTTTTATTTTATTAGGGGGCTTAGAGTAGGTGTAATTAGCCTAATATTCTTGTAATCTTTTTTTATTTTTTGTAATTTAGTGTTTGTTTGTTTTTTGTAATTTAGTTTAGTTTATTTAATTGTATGTAATTGTAGGTAATTTATTTAATTAATTTATTGATAGTGTAGTGTTAGGTTTAATTCTAACTTAGGTTAGGATTTATTTTACAGGTAATTTTGTAATTATTTTAACTAGGTAGCTATTAAATAGTTAATAACTATTTAATAGCTATTGTACCTAGTTAAAATAAATACAAAGTTGCCTGTAAAATAAATATAAATCCTAAAATAGCTACAATATAATTATTCGTTATATTGTAGCTAGTTTAGGGTTTATTTTACAGGTAAGTATTTAGTTTTAAATAGGAATACTTTAGTTAATAAGATTTAATTTATTTCGTTAGATTAAAATTATATTTAAGTTAGGGGGGTGTTAGGGTTAGACTTAGCTTTAGGGGTTAATACATTTATTAGAGTAGCGGCAAGGTCCGGTCGGCAGATTAGGGGTTAATACTTGAAGTTAGGTGGCGGCGACGTTGGGGGGGGGCAGATTAGGGGTTAATACTATTTATTATAGGGTTTGCGAGGCGGGAGTGCGGCAGTTTAGGGGTTAATAACTTTATTAGAGTAGCGGCGAGGTCCGGTCGGCAGATTAGGGGTTAATAAGTGTAGTTAGGTGGCGGCGACGTTGGGGAGGGCAGATTAGGGGTTAATAAATATTATGTAGGTGTCGGCGATGTTAGGGGCAGCAGATTAGGGGTTCATAGGGATAATGTAGGTGGCGGCGATGTGCGGTCAGCAGATTAGGGGTTAAAAATATTTATTATAGTGACGGCGATGTGGGGGGACCTCGGTTTAGGGGTACATTGGTAGTTTATGGGTGTTAGTGTACTTTAGAGCACTGTAGTTAAGAGCTTTATATACCGGCGTTAGCCCATAAAACTCTTAACTACAGCCTTTCCATGGGCGGTAGTAGTCTTGTCGGTAGAGGTGTAACGCTCACTTCAGCCAAGACTCTAAATACCGGCGTTAGGAAGATCACATTGAAAAGATAAGATACGCAATTGGCGTAAGGGGATCTGCGGTATGGAAAAGTTGCGGCTTGAAAGGGAGAGGTACACCTGTACCTGGCTGACTCTAAATACCAGCGGGCGGCCAAAAGCAGCGTTAGGACCCCTTAATGCTGCTTTTGACGGCTAACGCAGAACTCTAAATCTAGGCGTGTGTGTGCTGATACAGGGGTTTAATTATAGCACTACAGCTGCAGTAGTACTGTGTCTGAGTCACATAGACAAGCTGTGTGTGCTGATACACAGTATAATTATAGCACTACAGCTGCAGTAGTACTGTGTCTGAGTCACATAGACAAGCTGTGTGTGCTGATACACAGGTATAATTATAGCACTACAGCTGCAGTATTACTGGGTCTGAGTCACATAGACGAGCTGTGTGTGCTGATACACAGGTATAATTATAGCACTATAGCTGCAGTAATACTGGGTCTGAGTCACGTAGACAAGCTGTGTGTACTGATACACAGTATAATTATAGCACTACAGCTGCAGTAGTACTGGGTCTGAGTCACATAGACAAGCTGTGTGTGCTGATACACAGGTATAATTATAGCACTACAGCTGCAGTAGTACTGGGTCTGTGTCACATAAACAAGATGTGTGTGCTGATACACAGGTATAATTATAGCACTACAGCTGCAGTATTACTGGATCTGAGCTTACATAGACAAGTTGTGTGTGCTGATACACAGTATAATTATAGCACTACAGCTGCAGTAGTACTGGGTCTGTGTCACATATACAAGCTGTGTGTGCTGATCCACGGTATAATTATAATTTTCAGATATTTGGACAAATTTAAATAGTGTATTTCTCAGAGAAGCTTCCCCAATAAAATATAATTACTGGGTCTGAGTCACATAGAGTCACATAGACAAGCTGTGTGTGCTGATACACAGGTATAATTATAGCACTACAGCTGCGGTAGTACTGGGTCTGAGTCACATAGACAAGCTGTGTGTGCTTATACACAGTATAATTATAGCACTACAGCTGCAGTAGTACTGGGTCTGAGTCACATAGACAAGCTGTGTGTGCTGATACACAGGTATAATTATAGCACTACAGCTGCAGTAGTACTGGGTCTGTGTCACATAAACAAGATGTGTGTGCTGATACACAGGTATAATTATAGCACTACAGCTGCAGTATTACTGGATCTGAGCTTACATAGACAAGTTGTGTGTGCTGATACACAGTATAATTATAGCACTACAGCTGCAGTAGTACTGGGTCTGTGTCACATATACAAGCTGTGTGTGCTGATCCACGGTATAATTATAATTTTCAGATATTTGGACAAATTTAAATAGTGTATTTCTCAGAGAAGCTTCCCCAATAAAATATAATTACAAGACAAAATATGTTGTCTGCAAATAATAAATCTATGTGTCACCAGGTAATTTCCTGCTGCAATTACAGGGCATCTAGAGGAAACCCCAGGCACTGGGCTATTAAATGTGAAGGAAGAGGATGAGACAGATGACATGAATAGTCATCAGCCTGAAATACATTGGACTCTCCCTGACGGTGAGTAGTAATTATAAGTGAGAGTCTGTCGGGGGTTGTGCACACAGTTACTTACTGCTCTTCCTTGTAGTTTACTGTCTGGTTTATAAGTGCATATAACAAAATGAGTTTTGTCAGTATATGGCCGGGTTATAATACAATATATTTAATTATTATTTAAAATAAACCCCAAATAAAAATGCATATACCAAACAATAAAATTAATGTAAATTCCTAAATTCTTTATATTAGTTAAAATTTATAGACACATTGTATTATATTTATAGAAAACCAGATATGAATCAAACTATACACATTTAAACTATTATAATATGCTATGCAAAGATCATAAAAGTTACCTTATTTATTAACCTTATTCGCAATTGAATTTCATTAAAATATCACAATGAGATACCAAGATATGAGCCACTAACATTCAGACTGGTACAATTAAGTTATTTAACCCACAAATGATTCTATACAACGCTAATTAAAACACCAGAAGCATATATATTCTTAATGTAAACAGCCAGATATATGCCAATTTATCTAAGCTGAAATGAATTCTTTAGCAGCAATAAGGTAAATTCTAAAATATATTTATATGATTACAGTTATAAATTACTTGGCAAACAAAAGATTAGTTTTAAACCACACAGAATTATGAATGCAAGCTAAAATACAAAGTACCTTTTTAAAATTATTAACTGCAATTTGACTATAGTCTTAGAATACCTTTGTCTAAAATATTAAAGATAAATAACAGTCATACATCACCCAATTAAACAATTAATGTTTCAACTTCCAGAGTTTCTCCAGTAAATCCAATTTCGCCTCATAAATTGAAAAAGGTAATTTTTGCAAGATGGCTAAAAATATAGGCCCAGGTTGCTTTATAATAGACTGGATCGCAGCAATTTGTTAGTCCAAAATTTTGCAGCCAGAGTCCTCTTTTTCTCTCTTGCTTGGGATTATATTTTGCAATATAGTCCCACACCTTTTTATTCTAATCATTGTGAAATTTGGATGATAGGCCCTTCGGAAGATGATCTTTGATTCGCCCTTACGGAGCTGAGCATGGATTGGCCCTTCGAGTCGAAACATTTGATTGGCTACTTGGATTTGCATATGTTTTAAACAATCAATTTGTTTGGCTGTCATACCATTTTAATCCCCTAGGGGCAGCAAACAACCAGAAATGCAGTTTCTATTCCTAACAGTAAATACAGTTCCTATATATTTTTATTCAATATACCATATTTCTCTTGTAAGATGTATCGAGTCCACGGATTCATCCATACGTGTGGGATATTCTCCTTCCTTACAGGAAGTTTCAAAGAGAGCACCCACAGCAGAGCTGTCTATATAGCTCCTCCCTTAGCTCCACCCCCCAGTCATTCTCTTTGCCTACTCTAAGTACTAGGAAGGGTAAAGTGAGTGTGGTGACAAAAATGTTAGTTTTTATTTTCTCAAGCAAAAGTTTGTTATTTTAAATGGTACCGGTGTGTACTATTTACTCTCTGGCAGAAAAGGGATGAAGATTTCTGCAAGGAGGATGATGATCTTAGCACTTTGTAACTAAGATCCACTGCTGTTCTCACAAGGGCTGAAGAGTACAGGAAAACTTCAGTTGGGGGAACGGTTTGCAGGCTAAACTGCATTGAGGTATGTTCAGTCTATTTTTTTCTAGACAGACTGTGTTAATTCTAGAAAAGGCTGGCAATATCCCCATGAGGGAAGGGTAAGCAGTATTCAGACACTTAGTAGGAATCCCAGCTTGCATGAAGGGCTCATTAGTTACTGGTGACACTGATAGGAAACAACTTTTTGTTTTTTTATAAAAAATGCAAATATAATGTTTTTTGAGGGACTTTAAGGGGTCATTGTGGCTTGTTTAAGGGTTATTAACCCACATGGCTAGTTTAAGAAACACTCTGTTGTGTTTCCTTTAGGCCCCATAACATCGAGTGAGTTGGGAGGGGCCTATTTTCGCGCCTCAGTTGCGTAGTTTCTTTTCCTCAGAGACATCCAGCTGCTTCTCCAGAGGTTCCTACTGTGTTTCAGGGCTGTAAAGAAGTTTTTTTTCCCCACAAATCGTTCCTAAAGGGCAGGTAGGTGCCACAGCAGAGCTGTGGCAAGGTGCTGAACGTTTTTTACCGTTTTTTGACGTTTTGTCAATCCGGTTTTTACATTAAGGGGTTAATTGTTTATTTGCATAGCTGTGCTTTTTTACACTGTTTTGCAGAGTTTGTGCAGCTTTTTTTCTCTTAAAGGCACAGCACCGTTTTTACTCTAAGTGTTATTTGCTTTGATTAAAGTGTTTTCCAAGCTTGCTTGTTACATTACTAGCCTGTTTAACATGTCTGACACCAAGGAAAATCCTTGTTCAATGTGTTTAGAAGCCATTGTGGAACCCCCTCTTAGAATGTGTCCCACTTGCACTGATATGTCTATAAATTATAAAGAGCATATTTTAGCACTTAAAAATATTGCAATAGATGATTCTCAGACAGAAGGAAATTAGGGTTTAACATCTAGCTCTCCCCAAGTGTCACAACCAGTAACGCCCGCACAAGTGACGCCTAGTACCTCTAGTGCGTCAAATTCATTTACTTTACAAGACATGGCCACAGTTATGAATACAACCCTCACAGAGGTTTTATCCAAACTGCCTGGTTTACAAGGAAAGCGTGACAGCTCTGGGTTAAGAACAAATGCTGAGTCGTCTGACGCTTTAGTAGCCGTATCCGATATACCCTCACAATGTTCTGAAGTAGGGGTAAGGGATTTGTTATCTGAGGGAGAAATTTCTGATTCAGGAAAGACGCTCCCTCAGACAGATTCTGATATGACGGCCTTTAAATTTAAGCTTGAACACCTCCGCTTATTGCTCAGGGAGGTATTAGCGACTCTAGATGATTGTGACCCTATAGTGGTCCCAGAGAAATTGTGTAAAATGGACAAATACTTAGAGGTTCCTGTTTACACTGATGTTTTTCCAGTCCCTAAGAGGATTGTGAATATTGTTACTAAGGAGTGGGATAGACAAGGTATTCCGTTCGCTCCCCCTCCTGTTTTTAAGAAAATGTTTCCCATATCTGACACCATGCGGGACTCGTGGCAGACAGTTCCTAAGGTGGAGGGAGCTATTTCTACTCTGGCTAAGCGTACAACTATACCTATCGAAGACAGTTGTGCTTTCAAAGATCCTATGGATAAAAAATTAGAGGGTCTCCTGAAGAAAATTTTTGTTCATCAAGGTTTTCTTCTCCAACCTATTGCGTGCATTGTTCCTGTAACTACTGCAGCTGCTTTCTGGTTCGAGGCTCTAGAAGAGGCTCTCCAGATGGAGACTCAATTAGAGGATATTATGGACAGAATTAAGGCCCTTAAGTTGGCTAATTCTTTCATTACAGATGCCGCTTTCCAACTGGCTAAATTAGCGGCAAAGAATTTTAACACGCAGGGCGTTATGGCTTAAGTCCTGGTCTGCTGATGTGTCATCAAAATCTAAACTTTTGAACATCCCTTTCAAAGGAAAGACCCTATTCGGACCTGAACTGAAAGAGATTTTTTCAGACATCACTGGAGGGAAAGGCCATGCCCTCCCTCAGGATAGAACAAATAAAATGAGGACCAAACAAAATAATTTTCGTTCCTTTCGGAACTTCAAGGGTGGTCCCGCTTCAGCTTCCCCTGCTGCAAAGCAAGAGGGGAATTTTGCCCAATCCAAGTCAGTCTGGAGACCTAACCAGGCTTGGAACAAGGGTAAACAGGCCAAGAAGCCTGCAGCTGCCTCTAAGACAGCATGAAGGGGTAGCCCCCGATCTGGGACCGGATCTAGTAGGGGGCAGACTCTCTCTCTTTGCTCAGGCTTGGGCAAGAGATGTTCACGATTCCTGGGCCTTAAAAATTGTGTCCCAGGGATATCTTCTGGACTTCAAAGACTCTCCCCCAAGGGGGAGATTTCACATTTCTCAATTGTCTGTAAACCAGACAAAGAGAGAGGCGTTCTTACGCTGTGTAGAAGACCTACATACCATGGGAGTAATCCGCCCAATTCCAAAAGAGGAACAAGGGCTAGGGTTTTACTCAAACCTGTTTGTGGTTCCCAAAAAAGAGGGAACTTTCAGACCAATCTTGGATCTCAAAATTCTAAACAAATTCCTCAGAGTACCATCATTCAAGATGGAGACTATTCGGACTATTCTACCGTTGATCCAGGAGGGTCAATATATGACTACCGTGGACTTAAAGGATGCGTATCTACACATCCCTATTCACAGAGATCATCATCAATTCCTAAGATTCGCTTTTCTGGACAGGCATTACCAGTTTGTGGCCCTTCCCTTCGGGTTGGCCACGGCTCCCAGAATTTTCACAAAGGTGCTAGGGTCCCTTTTGGCGGTTCTAAGACCGCGGGGCATAGCAGTGGCGCCTTATCTAGACGACATCTTGATTCAGGCGTCGACTTTCCAGCTAGCCAAGTCTCACACGGACATCGTGTTGGCTTTTCTGAGATCTCACGGGTGGAAGGTGAACACAAAAAAGAGTTCTCTCTTCCCTCTCACAAGAGTCTCCTTCCTAGGGACTCTGATAGACTCGGTAGAAATGAAAATATTTCTGACGGAGGTCAGAAAATCAAAGCTCTTAACCACTTGCCGAGCTCTTCATTCCATTCCTCAATCAGTGGCTCAGTGTATGGAAGTAATCGGATTTATGGTAGCGGCAATGGACATAGTTCCTTTTGCCCGCCTACACCTCAGACCACTGCAACTATGCATGCTCAAACAGTGGAATGGGGATTATGCAGATTTATCTCCTCAACTGCATCTGGACCAGGAGACCAGAGATTCTCTTCTCTGGTGGTTGTCTCAGGACCACCTGTCTCAGGGAATGTGTTTCCGCAGGCCGGAGTGGCTCATAGTAACGACAGATGCCAGCCTGTTAGGCTGGGGTGCAGTCTGGAACTCTCTGAAAGCACAGGGCTTATGGTCTCGGGAGGAAACTCTACTCCCGATTAAACATTCTAGAACTGAGAGCGATATTCAATGCGCTCCAGGCGTGGCCTCAGCTAGCTGCGGCCAAATTCATCAGATTTCAGTCGGACAACATCACGACTGTAGCTTATATCAATCTTCAAGGAGGAACACGGAGTTCTCTAGCGATGATGGAGGTAACCAAAATAATCCGATGGGCGGAGGATCACTCTTGCCATCTCTCAGCAATCCATATCCCAGGGGTAGAGAACTGGGAGGCGGATTTCCTGAGTCGTCAGACTTTTCATCCAGGGGAGTGGGAGCTCCATCCGGAGGTATTTGCCCAGCTGACTCAGCTATGGGGCACACCAGAATTGGATCTGATGGCGTCCCGTCAGAATGCCAAACTTCTTCGTTACGGGTCCAGGTCCCGGGATCCCCAGGCGGTACTGATAGATGCTCTAGCAGTGCCCTGGTCCTTCAATCTGGCCTATATTTCCACTGTTTCCTCTCCTCCCATGTCTGGTTGCCACAATCAAGCAGGAGAGAGCTTCTGTGATTCTGATAGCACCTGCGTGGCCACGCAGGACTTGGTATGCAGACCTAGTGGACATGTCATCGGTTCCACCGTGGACTCTGCCAATGAGGCAGGACCTTCTAATCCAAGGTCCATTCACGCATCCAAATCTAATTTCTCTGCGTCTGACTGCTTGGAGATTGAACGCCTGATTCTATCAAAGCGTGCTTTCTCTGAGTCGGTCATTGATACCCTGATTCAAGCTAGAAAGCCTGTCACCAGGAAGATTTATCATAAGATTTGGCGCAAATATTTTTATTGGTGTGAATTCAAGGGTTACTCGTGGAGTAAGATTAGGATTCCTAGAATATTGTCCTTTCTCCAAGAAGGATTGGAGAAGGGATTATCAGCTAGTTCCTTAAAAGGACAAATATCTGCTTTGTCTATTCTTTTACACAAACGTCTGGCAGATGTCCCAGACGTTCAAGCATTTAGTCGGGCCTTGGTCAGGATCAAGCCTGTATTTAAACCTGTTGCTCCACCATGGAGCCTAAACTTAGTTCTTAAAGTTCTTCAAGGGGTTCCGTTTGAACCTATGCATTCCATAGATATTAAGCTCTATCTTGGAAAGTTTTGTTTTTAGTAGCTATCTCTTAGGCTCGAAGAGTTTCTGAGTTATCTGCTTTACAGTGTGACTCACCTTACCTTGTTTTCCATGCAGATAAGGTGGTTTTGCGTTCCAAACCTGGGTTTCTTCCTAAGGTTGTTTCTCATAGGAATATCAATCAGGAGATTGTTGTTCCTTCACTGTGTCCTAATCCTTCATCAAAGAAGGAACGTCTGTTGCACAATCTTGATGTGGTTCGTGCTTTAAAGTTCTACTTACAAGCAACTAAAGATTTCCGTCAAACATCTTCATTGTTTGTTGTCTATTCTGGTAAACGGAGAGGTCAAAAGGCTACGGCTACCTCTCTTTCCTTTTGGCTGAAAAGCATCATCCGTTTGGCTTATGAGACTGCTGGCCAGCAGCCTCCTAAAAGAATTACTGCTCATTCTACTAGAGCAGTGGCTTCCACATGGGCTTTTAAAAATGAGGCTTCTGTTGAACAGATTTGTAAGGCGGCGACTTGGTCTTCGCTTCATACTTTTTCCAAATTTTCCAAATTCGATACTTTTGCTTCTTCGGAGGCTATTTTTGGGAGAAAAGTTCTACAAGCAGTGGTGCCTTCCGTTTAAGGTACCTGTCTTGTCCCTCCCTTCATCCGTGTCCTAAAGCTTTGGTATTGGTATCCCACAAGTATGGATGAATCCGTGGACTTGATACATCTTACAATAGAAAACATAATTTATGCTTACCTGATAAATTTATTTCTCTTGTGATGTATCGAGTCCACGGCCCGCCCTGTTTATTTAAGACAGGCAGTATATTTTTATTTAAAAAACTTCAGTCACCACTGCACCCTATAGTTTCTCCTTTTTCTTCCTAGCCTTCGGTCGAATGCCTGGGGGTGGAGCTAAGGGAGGAGCTATATAGACAGCTCTGCTGTGGGTGCTCTCTTTGCCACTTCCTGTAAGGAAGGAGAATATCCCACAAGTATGGATGAATCCGTGGACTCGATACATCACAAGAGAAATACATTTATCAGGTAAGCATAAATTTGTGGGGTTTTTTGTATCAACAAGTCACATGTTCCAAGTGTATTGGACCATGCCATACTATTCATCCTGATTATTTTAATATGAAACACCAGTATGTTTCTATTGATCATATTGATAAACAATTACACTGTCATTTATTTGCTCTCCTCAGAATCACAGCATACTGGCATATATTCATACAAACACAGCATATTTCACATTCTTAACAATTTTTGAATACACAGATCCATGTTCATGGCTAACATTCATGGGACATCTTGCTGTCTGTAAGATAAAAAAAAAATGTTACCATTTTGAAACAACATTTATACATCTACCATACAGCTTATTCATTAAGTTCCATATACACTTATCTAATATGTTGCTATTAGTCATAGTCACTGCTTCTTAGGTCCACAAATACACATTTCTATACAGTATTTCAAATTATACAGGCTGTATGTTAAAAATGAACCCAAGTGTTACAATGCAAAACATGGGTTTTTGCTGAGCTATTCTTCCTCTAGACGTAACATCTAGAATTTGTGGATTCAAAACAACAGGGACAATTTAACACATATGTGACACTTAGTCATTTCTTCAGCTAAAAATTTGTTCTATGAATCTCATTAGACCTCAAAGAAAAATCTCAGGCACCACATCTCTATTAACCCAGGGGTTCCTGTGATCTAGGTAATGAGACAGATGCTCTCTTTGAAATAACTTGCCTTTTCTCTAATTGAAACAGTGAGAGAGGGTTTGTTTACACACAGTTTCACAAATACAATGAGTTCTTGGTTTTATCATAAATCTATGTGTAGATAAATATGCATACATATATATATTATTTAATGATACTCAGATATCCTGACAGTTTAACCCTTGTATAGTTAATGTTGTAATTTTATACTGGAATACAGTGGAGAACAGCCAAGAATAAAGTTAAGTTAGAAAGTAGAAGAATTAAAGGAAAGTACCAGAGTGTGTGTATCTGTTGTTATTGTCTGTCTGGGAAATAGGAAAACTGTTTTATGGTAACGTTATAAAACTAGATCATATAAAAACGTAATCTGCTTTATTTGTACAGATGAAGATAATGCTGATATAGTGAAAGTTGAGATAACAGAAGATCTGTGTATGAGGCATCAGCTGAAAGCCCCAAATGAGGAATCTAGTGATAGTACCAGCTCAGGTGAGTGTGCACATGTGTTGTATCTGAGGGACACAGGTTACAGGTGAGTTTGCACTTGTTTTGTGTCTGAGGGATACAGGTTACAAGTGCACGTGTTTTGTCTGAGGCTCGCAGGATAGGGAAAAAACAACTTCTGCCTTGAACTTTATTAATTCCCTTAATATATCTGACATATCATATCATATAAGGATCTAATATATCCTATTATCATATAACTGTTACATCCCCCCCCCACACACACACAAACAATACATGTTAATATAATTAGTCTTTCTTTATAAATTAGGGTTTAGAAACCATGTCCTGTTTTAGAAGCTTTCTTTATATAGTGTGTAATGTATGTACTTCTATAAATCGTATCACCAGATCTGTACACAGCATTTATGGTGAGGCCTGACTTGTGATCTGTGAAGTGGCAAAAAACATTCACCTTTTTCTGCTGCCAATATCTCTTCATGTACAATCTACCATCTTGCTGGCTTTTCCTGCTGAATGAATGTATTGTTTACCTACCTTTAAATCATCTAAAATTATAATTCCTGACTTTTATTCTACTTGTAGCAAAGATTAATCCAGCAATGTGTATAAAATAGGCACTGGCACCTGGAGAAATGCTTCGGTCTTGTTCCCAGCCACACCTCTCCCCTTTAGAACTAGAGGTAAAGGCCAGTTCATTCCTGTATATGTTGCAGGCAATAGAGGGATTACGTATAGCCTTGAGGTGCTTAGTAAAGCTGAGGCTGTGATTGTTTTTCATAAAAAGAAAAATTCAAGAAAAAGAGGTCATGATCTCAAGATGAAGGGTAGTAGATTCAGGAGTAATTTGCTGAAGTACTTCTTTACAGAAAGGGTGATTGATTCATGGAATAAACTTCCACAAGAGGTGGTAATTGCAAACACTATGGGATAATGCTGGGATAACCATAAGGCTATTCTATGAACTAGATACATTTACACATATAGGAAATGTCTATGTTTCTGTTACTTCATGCCTCACTAGTGCGGTCTTGCTACTGTCAGTGAGTTCCACACTATTTAATCCCTAAAGGCAAGTTAATGGATTATTTATTATTGATTGTGAAGTTGGAACTAGTAGTTCAGCTAAAGTAAATACGTTTTTGAACCATCTAAATAACAGATTCATGACACGGCTAGTAGAAGCACCAACTAGAATGGGTGCCTGTGATCATAACTAATAATATAGAGCTATTTTCAAACATTGAAGTGAGGGAGCACTTGGTAAATAGTGACCATAACATGTTGTCATTGAAGATTAATTAAAAAAAGAACAAATTGCTATGAGCTTTAACAATATGCTTAGTTTTAAAAAATGCCAATATCAACAAGGTAATGGCATCTTTACAACTCATTGATTGGGATAAGCTTTTTTACAAAAAGATCATTAAGAAGTGAAATATCTTTACAATAATGTTCCAAAAAAAAATACTTCTCAACATATAACATAGAAACAGATTAAAACCAGTGTAGCTTAGTTGAAGGATCAGCCAGAAAATAAAGAAGATTATAGCTTTAAATTGCATAAGATAGATGGGTCAGGGGAATCATATATAAAATACTAAGATGCTATCAGAACTTGCCAAAGAGCAATTCAATATGCTAAATAAATAATATTGCAATAGTGTGATACTTTACTAATGAACAATATATTATGCATTGTTACATTTTGAGTTTAATAGTCATGGTGGCTAGGGAAAGGTATATGGGTCATACTTAGTCCTCTCCCCTTGGTATTAGACACTAATTCAAAACATTAATTGTTTTAACCTACACTAAATTAAGACACAGTTAAAATATTCTGAAAAGAAAATAAGTGCTACATTGATAAATAACATTACTTCCATTGTTTTTTTCTTCTAGCAGATGATGATAATCCTAGACATGACCAGCATGCTGCTGCTTCCTTCAGTCTTTTTGAAACACATAAAAGCCACATGAGAAATGTGTGCTCTGAATGTGGAAAACGTTTTACCAGGAAATCAAGTCTTGTTAATCATCAGAAAACTCATTCAGGAGAGAGACCATTTTCATGTTCTGAATGTGGGAAATGTTTTGCAGAGAAATCAAATCTTATTAAACACCAGAGCATTCATACAGGAGAGAAAGCTTTTTCTTGTTCTTATTGTGGGAAATGTTTTGCCTGGAAATCTGATCTTAATAAACACCTGAAAATTCATACAGGAGAGAAGGCATTTTCATGTTCTGAATGTGGGAAATGTTTTACTCGGAAATCAGATGTTCGTAATCACCAGATAATTCATACAGGAGAGAAACCATTTTCATGTTCTCAATGTGGGAAATGTTTTAACAGGAAATCAAATCTAATTAGTCATCAGAAATCTCACACAGGAAAGAAAGCATTTTCATGTTCTGAATGTGGTAAATGTTATGCCTGGAAATCAGATCTTGTTTATCATCAGAAATATCATACAGGAGAGAAAGGATTTTCATGTTCTCACTGTGGGAAATATTTTACCTGGAAATCCGATTTTATTGCTCATCAGAAAAGTCATACAGGAGAGAAATCCTTGTCATGTTCTGAATAGGTAACTGTGCTTTGAGGTTACATTTCTGAGCTTATCTAGTGCTAGAAGCCAGGTGCTTTGCTGTTAAAGTTGTCGGACATTAAAAGGAGCAGGACTAAATGTTATGCCCGGGAAATCTTTTCTCTTGGCGGGATCTGAAAGCAAGGGGGAAAGCAGGGGGCAGTATTTGATTGGTTTTTGCATGTTTACATTTTACACCTTGTACTGTATAAGAACCCTGTGTCGTGAACATTAAAATGAGTTACTCTCTACTGCACTAAGCCTTGTCTGGTGTTTGTATGGGAAGGAAAGAGCTTATTTCACTACAGAGCTTAAAGGGACAGTCTACTCCAGAATTTTTATTGTTAAAAAGATAGATAATCCCATAATTACCCATTCTCCAGTTTTGCATAACCAACATGGTTATATTAAAGGGACAGTCTATATGGTCGCCTTATGCAGACTTCCTTTATATATTTTTTTTTTTTTCTTGGGTGGCATACCACAAATTTACTTGACATGTAAAGTGATTCTTAAATGTTTTTTTACTCTGTACATCTTGAAAATGTCAGCTGGAATTTATGCTATATTCTGAACTCACATCTTTAAGTGTTAATACTCAATGTTGTATATGTTACTTAACCTCAATAAAAATACAGTTAAAAAAAAAAAAAAGGGACAGTCTACACCAGAATTGTTATTGTTTAAAAAGATAGATAATACCTTTGTTATCCATTCCCTAGTTTTACAAGACCAACAGAGTTATATAAATACACTTTTTACCTCTGTAATTATCTTGTATCTAAGCCTCTGCAAACTGCCCCCTTATTTCAGTTCTTTTGACAGACATCCATTTTAGCCAATCAGAGCTGGCTCACCGGAACTCCACGTACATGAGCACAGTGTTATCTATATGACACACATGAACTAACACCCTCTGGTGGTGAAAAACTGTCAAAATGCCCTGAGAGAAGAGGCGGCTTTCAAGGGCTTAGAAATTAGCATATGAACCTCCTAGATTTAGCTTTTAACTAAGAATACCAATAGAACAAAGCAAAATTGGTTATAAAAGTAAATTGAAAAATTGTTTAAAATTACATTCTCTATCTGAATCATGAAAGTTTATTTTGGACTAGACTGTCCCTTTAATATACTTTTTACCTCTGTGATTACCTTGTATCTATTCCTCTGAAGACTGCCCCCTTACTTCAGTTCTTTTGACGGACTTGCATTTTAGCCAATCAGGCTAAATGCACGGTAGTGAGCACACTATTATCTGTATGGCAAACATGAACTAGCCCTGTCTAGCTGTAAAAAAACTGTCAAAATGCACTGAGATAAGAGGTGGCCTTCAAGAGTTTAGGAATTTGCATATGAGCCTACCTTGGTTTAGCTTTACCAAGAGAGCAAAATAACTTTGACAATAAAAGTAAATTAGAAAGTTGTTTAAAATTGCATGCCCTATCTGAATCATGAAAGTTTAATTTTGAAAGACTGTACCTTTATTCACTGCAGATAAGACTACTGAGTAGCACTCCCAAAAGCTGGTACGCTGGTTCCTGGAAGTCTCTAGTGGCACTTGGAGAAGGGGGTGTAGCACAGCAGGACTGCTCTGGACCTCACCTCAGGGTACTACCTCCCAGGTCCCCACCCAGGACACATTAAATCCTCAATGATAAAGTGTTTTATTCTATTTAAAAAGGTATAAGAATGCAGGGGACAGCGGAGCCTGGCCATGCAGGCAAATGGCCGTATAGTCGGATAGCTCTGTTACAACCAAGGACCTAAACCTATCATAGACGACAGTGGCACCCTAGGTTCCGACCTACCATTTTTCTGAAGGCAGCAGTGACAGGATGCGGTGAGGGAAGAGGCTGCAACCATTTAATCCGCTTCGTGCAGAGCGGTTGTTCCTGCTACAGAGTTAGTCACCGCCATCTTGCCTCACAGTCAGGCCAACACACGCAGCTACTAAAACGCTGCACCCGACTTCAGTATCTGGCACAGAGTGTAAGGGATGTGAAGAAAGACTGTACCTTTATTCACTGCAGATAAGACTACTGAGTAGCACTCCCAAAAGCTGGTACGCTGGTTCCTGGAAGTCTCTAGTGGCACTTGGAGAAGGGGGTTTAGCACAGCAGGACTGCTCTGGACCTCACCTCAGGGTACTACCTTCCAGGTCCCCACCCAGGACACATTAAATCCTCAATGATAAAGTGTTTTATTCTATTTAAAAAGGTATAAGAATGCAAGGGACAGCGGAGCCTGGCCATGCAGGCAAATGGCCGTATAGTCGGATAGCTCTGTTACAACCAAGGACCTAAACCTATCATAGACGACAGTGGCACCCTAGGTTCCGACCTACCATTTTTCTGAAGGCAGCAGTGACAGGATGCGGTGAGGGAAGAGGCTGCAACCATTTAATCCGCTTCGTGCAGAGCGGTTGTTCCTGCTACAGAGTTAGTCACCGCCATCTTGCCTCACAGTCAGGCCGACACACGCAGCTACTAAAACGCTGCACCCGACTTCAGTATCTGGCACAGAGTGTAAGGGATGTGAAGAAGCACCTCCCTCTTCAACAGAGCTTTATCTGTCATGGCTTATGACAAGCCACCAAAGGTAAAATGTTTCAACGAGTTGTAACTAATAAGGACCCAGACCATAATGTACGTTTAAGCCTAACTACATAAGGACATAAAAACATAAGATGTCATAAGGGGCTTTAATGTAAGCTTTAGACAAGGAACAGGCAATCTGCTATAAATAAAACCTCCTGTAAACAGCAGTTTATTCAATAATAAAGATTCTATGTGTGATTTGTTTTCCAGGAGATAAAGTTTCCCTGCTACAAAGCTGCGTGGTCTCACCACATTCCTGTCTCTTGTTTAATCCACAAGCAAGCAATAACACAGCCTTTTAACACACAACGTCATACATCTATGCTCTGCACACACACACAAAAAAAGGTTCTTATTGCGGGGTATACTGGTATCAAAAATTCTAATATTAAGCTATGGTTCAGATTATCATATCTACAAGCAGGGCCTGAACCTCAAAGAAGTTTAGACAGCATCCTTTTGGTTATAATAAGCTCAGCAACCATACTCTGCTGCGATGGCTGCAAGGATAAACCTTAAGGGGGACAAGCATCCTAAAACGCAGATTGCCACATCAGGTTCAGTTAGTTCATTTTTCCTACCTACAGAAAACCAACATAGTGCTGTCTTTAATACTGCAGAAATAGCAGAGTCAGAACAAACTGCACTACAAGCCACACCACTCTCAATGGATTATATGGCTCAACTAAAACAAGATATTTCTAAACTCCCTACTAAAGAGGACTTTGATTCTCTCAAACAACTAATTACATCTGAAATATCCTCTATGAGAAAGGAAGTCACAGATCTGGGTTAAAGGGTTGAGGAAATAGAGGATACTCCGGATACTTTCAACAATATGATGGGTTCTATTTCTACACAAGCTAACATACAGGAATCAAAACTGGACCTCCTACAAGAAAAAAATGAAGATTTAGAAAACAAAAGCAATCTCCGTTTCCGTGGTATCCCGGAACATGTTAAATCTACTGATCTACAATCCTACCTCAAGGGATTATTCCTACACCTCAAAGAGGACCCACAATCCCCTCCAGTGGAAATAGAAAGAGCTCATAGAGCCCTTAGGCCTCCTCCTAATGCCCCCCCTAACGTTATTATAAAATTCCTACGATTCTCAGACAGAGAAGAGGTCTGGCAGAAAGCAAGAAAGTTTTCATTCAATCTCATACCTGGACCACTCAATTTAAATTTATCCGGATCTGTGTCCTAGCACTATCCAGAAAAGGAGAGAAACAAGATTCCTCACTTCCACCCTACAGGATAAACAAATTAAGTACAGATGGGGTTTCCCCTTTAGCCTGATAATATCACATGGGGGATCCACCCTCATGTATAAGGGCCCACAGGACTTGGACAAAATATTGAATAGTTTGGGTATCCCGCTGAAGCTTCCAAATCCACCCTCCACTATACATGAAAACCCAGACTTAAGTAAAAGTATCCAAGCCCCGAGACCCCCCTGGCAAAGAGTGCAACCACAAAAAAGGACAGAGACGGCTCTTCTCTACCCCCTCCAAGGACAATACCTGAACCTGACACTAGTGGATGGGGTTGGACTCCTCAGTATGTATCTTTGTAATATTTAAATGCTGTTTCTCTCTACAGGTATAGTTGTTCATGTCTACTATGACATATTTTCACACCTAGCTTCCTCTAAACTGGACTGATTTATGCCTAAATATATCCTAGTCCACTTAGATTAAAAAAATAATTATACACACTTAGTAATATATTTACTCTCCTGAGATAGGGTTTTTTGTTTGTTTACGCCCCGTGATTTGCCTACTTTCCAAGTTATATATACCACAAAGAAATTGTATTTTACATATTATACCACTGAATTATTTGTTATTTACCAGAGGTCCCGGTAGTTGTTGGACCCCTCACTTGGAAGATGTTTGTCTCATACCCTATAATGTTTTTCTTCCAAGATAAGTTATTTGTTTGTTGTTACTGTTTTTATGTTTGCAATGCTATGACGGTTCTATGCACACAAGAAATTTATTTATGCTTGATCCACACCAGCTCAGCACTCACAACTCTGGCTATTTTAGAAAGTAACCTCCTTCAATCCTCACTCTTAGCACCAATACCTCCACCCCGATATTTTTTCGCCTTACCTCTTCTTCCCAATGCCTACACAAGATAAAAGGAAATTGAATTTCCTCTCAGTCAATGCCAAGGGTCTGAATAACCCCCACAAAAGGAATGTAGCTCTTAGGGACATTATTCATAAAAAAAGGAGACATTGTCTTCATACAAGAATTGCACTTTATTAAGGGAAGAGAACCTAAGACTTTCTTATACAAATTTGGACCAGCTTTTTACGCCTCAAATATGGCAAAAACAAATGGTGTTGGGATACTTTTCAAGAACAATGTTCCCTTTCAAGCATACAACACATACAAAGATAGGGATGTAAGATACCTCATATTAGTGGGGAATTTATTCAACACAACTGTAACACTGGTTTGTACTTACACACCCAACACTAATCAAGACAAATTTTTTCTGTCCTTAACGGAAAAGATCTTAAAAGTCACGAAGGGTCTACTGATTATGGGAGGGGATTTTAACTTCACCATAGACCCTTTAATAGATAATTCCAATAATACTTCCTCGACTCCCCATAGGGTAATCAGCAGAATAAAGCGACTCCTGAGGGCCATCGCAGTCCATGTTGCTTGGCGGATTTCCCACCCAGAGTCTAGGGAGTAGACATTTTTTTCTCATCCACACATTTTCTTGGATAGACTACTTTTTCCTCAATGTCAATGCTCTGGCCCTACTATCTCACTCCTCAATCCAACAGACTAGCTGGACTGATCACTCAATAGTGTCATGCATAATTCAATGGCCTTCTGCTTCTCCCTCTTTTCTACATCTGGAGATTAAACGAAAGCTTACTGACACATCCCTCATATGGTGAAAAACTGGAGAAATCATCAGAATTTTTCGCATTTAATATACTCAGTTACAAATTTTCAAACAATATGGGATGCGCACAAGAGTGCGTTGAGGGGGGGATCTGATGAGCCTACACTCACATTTTGTTAAACAACAAAGACTAGCCTTACATAACACACTTAACAAAGTATTTTGGTCGTTTATCCAATTTCCTCATAAATAAAAATAAATCGGAAATATTGGATGTTAATCTCCCTCCTCTACTAAAACAGAGAGTCAAAAATATATGCCCATTCCGTTGGCAACTGCAATCGCTTAAATACTTAGGAATACACCTCACCCCCAACCCAAATGATCTTTTCTCATATAACTTTAAACCGCTCCTTTCAAACATAATTTCTGATCTATCCTCTTGGAAAAGAAAACAAATCTCTTGGCTGGGTAGGATCAACACCGTCAAGATGAATATTTTACCACGTATCTTGTACTTGCTCCAAACTCTCCCTATACCGCTCCCTGACACCTTTCTCCCTTCCCTACAGAATAATATATTTGCTTTTATTTGGGAACACTCTAGAGCCCGGAATAATAAAAAGATAATGCACACACCTTTGAGCTTGGGTGGCCTGGGAGTACCCGACTTTGAGAAATACCATCAGGCGATCTTCCTCCAACGCATCATTGACTGGTTCACCAATTTGCATAATAAAATATGGGTTCAACTCGAACATGACATCACTAACTCCCCCCACCTCGGGGAGCTTTGTTGGGCCCCCAGAGATAGGTACAAACTTCTCCAAACCTCTACTCAAGCAATTACAGAAACGTTCTGCGTGTGAGATAGATCCCTCGTGGACTACCCACATCTCTCCACTAAATTTTCTGACTCACAACTATTAATTTCAAACATAAAAAAGATTCTAGGCCCAAACAACAGACTTGCAAATATACCATTTAGGCAGTGAACAACAATCCACCAACCGACTTAATTTCCATGGGTTATCCTATCTTCCAGAAATGGCTTTTCTATAGACAATGCCACTCCTATATCTCAAAACACCCACAACACTGTAACTTGCTTAGGTCACTGACACCCTTTGAATCTCTATGCACTAAATCAACCCCCATGAGACATGTACTTTCTTTTAATATACACAATGTTGCAACAATGTCTACCCGGTCAATCCCTTTACTTCATAGATAGATGGAACTCTGAGTTGGGGATTGACATAACACAAGCAGACTCCCTTCACATATAAAATTGTGTCAAAACATCCTCTATTTCAAGTAGATTTTTAGAACTCAACCTTAAAATTCTGCAGAGGTGGTATCTGACCCCGGCTCGGTGTAATTTTTTTTATAAATTGCAATCTGCAAGTTGCTGGAGATGCGGCTTCCCAGATGCCCATATGGCTCACATCTGATGGCAATGCCCGAGCCTCCTTCACATTTGGGGAGCAATCTCGCGTGAAATAGACAAAATACTAGAATTTCCTATCTCTCTCGACTCCTGCCTTTGGCTATTTAACAAAAACCCCAAAAATCGCCCCACTCCCAAAAGAAAACTGTTCAATATTTTAAGCAATAACTTTAAGATACTCTTGGCCAGAAATTGGAAGAGTAAAATATAAGCACTCTGGGAAGCATATCATAGAAACAAAAATCAGCTTCCACTGTTCCAGACCCCATCCTCTTCCTAGAGGTTGGTGGTTACTCATCCTCTAGGGTCCCCCCTCTATATCACATTTGCTCCGTTTTATGCAGGCATGTTACTTTGGTGCCACATAAGGATTAATAATTCTTAGGTTACCAATAATACACCTTCTTTCAGCCACAAGCCTATAGGCTATTATGGATATCCGTCAAGTGCTTTGCATATGTTTTCTTTTTGTCTGTTTTTCTTTTCATTTTCTGAATCGATTTTCTCAAAGTTATCTTTGAATATAAAGTTATCTCTACGATTGTTTACAAAAAATGTAAATGACCAATGCTTTTGCAATTTGTTTTTGTATTCTGTATGCTTCTGGTCATCAATAAAAAAAAAAATTAAAAAAAAGAATGCAAGGGACAAACACCACTGAACATATAGTTAATAAGATGCATTTCCTGCTCAGAATGGCACTTTGTCAGGGATAGTAAAATGTAAATTAAGCTCCAAAATATAAGCATTAGTAAGTTTTATTTAAAGGGGAATAAGCACAAAAAATAAAGGTGTTATGTGTAACCATTAGTCTCATTGGCATCACTCTATTTTTGTAAGATGTGCTACGCATTTCGGCCCTAAATAGAGGGCCTTTATTTAGGGCCGAAACGCATAGACGACTTGAAACTAAGATTTGTGAGGCTCATTATACATCCAGGACCACGGCTTTTGGGTAAGTCTATTACCAATAGACCTCATCCCACAAGCCCCTTTTGTTTAGTGCACTTTCTTTTATTTACTGGTCTCTGTCTTGACAATGTACTAGGACACTGGATTGAAATTGCACACCTAAGGACTGTTGTTCTTATCAGGGAATTGTAAGACTATATTATGGGATTAACCATTGACTTTTTATTGTGATCTTATCAGTGGTGTTTGGGACTTTACTTGGACCGCTGAGTCGCTTTTGATGAAGTGTTATTCTACTGCTAATAGCATTGCTACAATATATAGAGACTTTGCTGGTACCAGTCAAATTGTTTTAATAGGATTGTGGAATTCACATTGCCTTGTTTGGTTTATATTGTATCGCACATTGATTTGACCACTAACACTACATTTTTCACTTTTAAGTTTTATATTTTTTAATTTTTTCACCACATTTTGATATCACCACATTTATTTGTGTCACCTCACATTCTCACCTTCATATTGATCCAATTAGAACGATTTTGATTTTTTGATTTTTGATTTTCGAATTTTATGTATAGTTTGATTTTGATTTGTTACCCATTTATGTGAACACACATTGTAGATCACTCATTTTTTGTCCATCCACCATTCATGGGAAATTCAGTATATATTTTGATCTATTAGAATACCCATTTTATTATCTATATTATTACAATTTTTGTTTGATCTAATTCCTTTTATGTGGAACATTTATCTGTGAGTGCATTCCCTTTTGTTCACTTACTTTGTTCACTCATTTTGTTCTACTTATGTTAAGAATTTAGCATATGTACGACTTTGTTAATGCTTATTCCTCAACCTCTATACACACTGCAAGTGTATTATTACATCAAGTCTATTTTAAGCTGGAAGGTGTATCTGTTCTTATAGGTTCAGTTTACACAATTTATATCTTATTGACGATTTGTGGTTCAATTCGTCTAATTTTTTATCTTGTATTTTTGGTTTTAATAGATGTATTTTAATAAATGTGTATTGAATTGTCACTAACTAAACGATTCGTAACTTGTGGATTATATTCAACCGCCCTGATACACATCTAGTACTTAGTGGTAGAGATAAATTTATCCTCCTGTGGTACACCTTAGCCATTGGCGCTCCTATATACCCAACATTGTAATCTTTATCTAGACCTATTAGGGGGTCTTCCTTATAGTGAGCAGGTATACAATCCTAGGCGCTGGTTTCTTACCTCAGTTAGTATTTCATTATCTTGACTAACCCTCCTTCAGCACTGAGTTATAAGCGAGTCGGTAGCACTTGGTTGTTCTCATTTCCTCTGCCTGCACACAGCAGCTGCATCCAGGGCCTCTGTCATTATATGATCCTGGCAAAGGTAACTGCAGTGATGAGAGTGAATAGATCATGCACTAATGAGCAGGTAATATGAATCACACCTTGCAGTACTGCAAATTTGTTAAAGGGCCATAATACCCAAATGTTGAAACACTTGAAAGTGCTGCAGCATAGCTGTAAAAATCTGACTAGAAAATATCACCTGAACATCTCTATGTAAAAAAGAAAGATATTTTACCTCAAAATGTCCTAAGTATTCAAACCCCATTGCAAAGGACTTTAAGCAGCAAATCAGTATGTCTGTCCCGGGACAGGCAATGGAGAGAGCCTCATGCACACTCATGTTATTTCCCTATTCAGTTTAAGGAAGTTTACTATGAAATCTCATGAGAGTTAAGTCAAATCTCTTGAGATCACAGTAAAAATAGTTCATGACCTCAGCACTGTTGAAGCTGATTGTCTGCAGTTAATTTCCTTTTTTTTTTTTTTACCTGCAGCTGGACAGCAGCTGAAGTAATAACTTTTTACACAGGACTTACTCTGCTGAGCTGAGGAAATTGTGAGGTAAAATATCTTCCTTTTTTACATAGAGATGCTCAGGTGATATTTTCCTGTCAGTTTTTTTACAGTTATACTGCATCAGTTTTAAGTGATTTAGCATATGAGTATTATGTCCCTTTAAGTAGACGTACAGTTGCATATATTAAATATAAGCTGCAAAGAATTGAGGCACCCTCCAACTTATTATGGGCTTCTCGTAGATTTGCTAAATAACTGCAGATTCTCACAGTCTGAAAACTTTTTGAGAGTTTTGCTATATGAATCCACATAGATAAGTGCTCTCCCTATAAAGGAACTGTATACTGTATTTCAAATGACTAGTTAATATGAGTTTAAGAGTATTTAATGTAAGGGAAAGTACTCCTTTAATTTTATTGTTATATATGGAATAATTGTTTTTGCACTTTGAAACCACAATCCATTAAAATAAGCTAGACTTGCAGAGAGAGTAGATCTAATTGTCTTATCACTTTATATAAACACAAACGTTTCCTTATTTCTGAGATAACTGGAAATCTTCATTTTAGTACCTATATCTACTACCCCCACTGGTAGGCTGATTTCTTCTGCTGTAGATTTTCTGTTGCCTTTACTTCAGTACTGAAATTTTTAGTATAGGTGGTGGTTTCAACAAGCAAAAGCAGCAACTTCAAATGACAAAATTAAGGTAAAGGAACTATTTGCAAATAATTTAATACACTTCAATGGACAAAATGGATCATTAAAGGAAAGAACATTTTACAGTGCATTGTCCGTTTAGCACGTTAGCCCTTTGTTTCTGTGGCTTTCTTCTTCTTTAACCCCTTAGTGACCAAGGACGTGCAGGGTACGTCTGAAAAAAAAAGGCAGTTAATGCCTGACGACGTACCCTGCACGTCCTCGGCTAAAGTGAGTGCTGGAAGCGATCAAGATCGCTTCCAGACACTATTACAGTACCGCAGAGATGCCTCGATGTCTAGGCATCCCTGCAGTGCTGTTCCGGAGTGCCGGGACCGGATTGATCACTCCCCCTTGAGTGATCACTTCCGGTTTTGCTCCACGTGGAGCCCGGCAGTGCAGCAGAGCATCGGAAGCGATCGGACACGCTTCCGATGCTCTGCTAGTGTGCTAAGTGCCTCGGTGGGTCGAGGCACTTAGTTAGTGTATAAATTAAATAAAAAATGGGGGGGGGGGGGAAACGCTAATAAAATAAAAAAGCCCCCACATATAGCCCCCCCCCTCCCCCGTGAGGCTTCCAAAATGGCGATGCCCAGTGCATCATGGGGCCTCTGGGGGTGTCCCTAGCCTGCCTCATCATAGGGGCAAGCTAGGGTCACCCAATCTGAGCCTTCCCACAAAAAAAAAAATAATAATAATAAAATCTCCCATTTGTCTGATCAGGTCAATATTTGTAAATATTGACTCTGATCAGTGTGGATCTCCCTCCCTCTCCTCACTTGCTATTTTGTTGGAGAGAGAGAGAGACCTGTATTTTAGCAGAGAGAGATTTATTTCTTTTATTTGTTAAAAAATTTAAAATCCAAAGGCTCTTTTCAGAGCCATTAACCCCTAGCTTGCCAGTGATCACTATAAATCACTGGCAGTAGCACAGCTGCACTTTTTTTTGCTGTCTGTGCATTTTTTTAGGGGTTAATTTTTGTTGTTGTATTTTTTTTTAAAAACCCAAAGGCTCCTTTCAGAGCCATTTAGCTAATTTAATTTAATTTAATTTAAAGACTATTTAACCCCTAGCTTGCCAGTGATCGCTATACATCACTGGCATTAGCATAGCTGTACTTTTTTGCTGTCTGTGCATTTTTTAGGGGTTAATTTTTGTTGTTGTAATTTTTTAAAAACCCAAACGCTCCTTTCAGAGCCATTTAGCTAATTTAATTTAAATAGTATTTAACCCCTAGCTTGCCAGTGATCGCTATAAATCACTGGCATTAGCATAGCTGTACTTTTTTGCTGTCTGTGCATTTTTTTAGGGGTTCATTTTTGTTGTAATTTTTTAAAAACCCAAAGGCTCCTTTCAGAGCCATTTAGCTAATTTAATTTAAAGAGTATTTAACCCCTAGCTTGCCAGTGATCGCTATAAATCACTGGCATTAGCATAGCTGTACTTTTTTGCTGTCTGTGCATTTTTTTTAGGGGTTAATTTTTGTTGTAATTTTTTAAAAACCCAAAGGCTCCTTTCAGAGCCATTTAGCTAATTTAATTTAATTTAAAGAGTATTTAACCCCTAGCTTGCCAGTGATCGCTATAAATCACTGGCATTAGCATAGCTGTACTTTTTTGCTGTCTGTGCATTTTTTAGGGGTTAATTTTTGTTGTTGTAATTTTTTAAAAACCCAAAGGCTCCTTTCAGAGCCATTTAGTTAATTTAATTTAAAGAGTATTTAACCCCTAGCTTGCCAGTGATCGCTATAAATCACTGGCATTAGCATAGCTGTACTTTTTTTAAAAAAAAACAAAGGCCATTTAGTTAATTAATTAATTTTGGTTTTCTGTGACAGATACAATAATGTCAAAGAAAACATATAGTGCTGAGGAGGCATATGCCATCCTTGCGTCAGAGTCAGATGCCTCTATGTCTGACTCAGACCCCAATTTTGACCCTGTCATATGCTCAGATACATCATTAGATGCAGTCTCAACTGATAGTGATGTATCTGTGGCTGCTAGCCCCCCTGCCAGCCCCCCTGCTAGCCCCCCTGCCAGCCCCCCTGCTAGAAGGAGGCGTGTTGCTGCCATTGCCGCTGAAGAGTGGGTAACGCCTCATCTCCAGAGGCCAGATATCCCACCCTTCACAGCAAATGCTGGCATAAATATAGATGTGGCAGGTTTTAGCCCCCAACAGTTTCTGGAGGTGTTTCTGGGTGATGATGTATTGGGGAACATTGTCGCCCAAACTAATTTATATGCCCATCAGTACCGTGCTGCAAAGCCTGAAACATATTTGGCAAAGCAGCAATGGGCCCCCATCAATGTGCCAGAATTTAAAAAATTCTGGGCATTGACTATGCTGATGGGCATCATAAAGAAACCCTCCGTTCGCTCCTACTGGAGCAGTAGCCCCATCTGCTCTACCCCCATTTTCTCCCAGAGTATGTCGAGGCAGAGGTATGAAATGATTCTTCATTTCATGCACTTCAGCGACAACAGCCTGTGCCCCCCTAGGGAGCATCCCCAATTTGACAGGCTGTATAAAATCCGCCCCCTGATTACCCACTTTTCTGCCAGGTTTGCAGAGGCTTATACACCTGGAAGGAATATATGCGTTGATGAATCCCTGATGAAGTATAAGGGAAGGCTGGGATTCAAGCAGTATATTCCTTCCAAGCGCTCCAGGTATGGGGTAAAGGTGTATAAGCTCTGTGAGAGCGAGACTGGGTATACTCAGGCCTTCCGGGTGTATGAGGGAAAGGATAGCCACCTTGACCCTCCAGGTTGCCCAGAACATATGGGAACCACTGGCAAGATTGTCTGGGACCTGATATTACCCCTAATGAACAAAGGGTATCACTTGTACTTAGACAATTTTTATACAAGTGTCCTTTTGTTCAAGCTACTGTATTGCTTTGATACAGTAGCTTGCGGTACTATTAAAAAGAACCGCACAGGTTTCCCAGGACAACTTGTACGCACCCGGCTACAAAGGGGGGAGACCTCAGCTCTGCGCCAAGAGGAGCTGTTGGCACTTAAGTACAGAGACAAGAAGGATGTATACCTTCTTACCACCATCCACACAGAGAGGACGGTGGCGGTCTCTGTACGTGGCAGAGCTGAGATCATATGGAAGCCAGTGTGCATCAAGTCTTATAACCGGCATATGGGTGGGGTTGATCTGGCAGATCAGCTGCTGCAGCCCTACCTAATTATGCGGAAGACAAGGGCCTGGTACAAAAAGGTTGCAATTTACCTAATGCAGATTGCAACCCACAACGCTTTTTTGTTGTTCAAAAAAGCAAACCCCGGAATGAAACAGACTTTTTTACAATTTCAGCTCCAGATCATTTCGGGGATTTTGTACCATGATGCACCTGCTCCCCGGGCGGTGATGGGAGAGAGCAGACTTGGGGCTACTCATTTTATTTTTAAAATCCCCCCTACTGCCGCAAAGCAGAGACCACAAAAAAAATGCAGAGTCTGTACCAAGAGGGGGCAGAGAAGGGACACTGTATATCACTGTCCTGATTGCCCTGGACAGCCTGGACTCTGCATTGGGGACTGCTTCAAGCGGTACCATACAATGGTCAATTTTTAAAAAATAAATACATTTGCTGTTATTTTTTTTTGTTATGTTTACTGTTACATTTTTTGTTGTTATTTTTTTACTTTTAATGTGCCAGATTTTTACATTTCACTAATATATTTTTTTTTCTAAAATGGGGCTGTTCTTTTTTTTTTTTTTACAAAAACCCCTGTCAAACCTATGCATGGGGGACATAGGTGTTCTCAAGGTGCCTTGCAGAAAACAACCTGTAGTATTTTTTTTGCACTAACTTACAACAGTCTCTCCTAAATCATAGTCAAAAAGCAATGTGTGTGTAAAAATGAAAATTGAAAAATTGCCACCATACACTTTCTTGGGGTGTCAACATTTCAAAAATATGCACATTCATGGCAATAAATAAAAGTGGGGTTTACAATAGGCCCCAAACTAAAGATAGGCCTATCAGAAGAAATACTCTCACTTAATAACTAAAATCACAAGTCATAAAATTGTAACATAACCTTCCCAAAATCCTGGCAAACCTATGCATGGGGGGCATAGGTGTACTCAGGGTGCCTAGCAGAAAACAACCTGAAGTATTTTTTTGCACTAACTTACAACAGTCTCTCCTAAATCATAGTCAAAAAGCAATGTGTGTGTAAAAATGAAAATTGCAAAATTGCCACCATACACTTTCTCCAATTTTTTTGGCTAAAACGGTTGCTTCAAAGGCATCAAAGCACACCATATACAATACCTTGGGGTGTCAACATTTCAAAAATATGCACATTCATGGAAACAAATAAATTGGGGTATGTTAAAATACCCCCAAAAAGACAATAGGCAAAGAAAATATGTTAAATGTGAAAAAAAAATCACAAACGCATGTTGGACATTTGGCATTACACCCCCCGAACAAGCCAAGAAACTTATGCATAGGTGGCATCACTGTACTCAGGAGATGTTGGTGAACTCATATTGGGGTCTTCTTTGGCAGTAACACATAACAGGAGCTGAGAATTCATGTCTAAAGTACAATGTGTGTGAAAAATAACACAAAAAATGACTGCCCAATAGTTTGACAAAGACTGGTGGTTGAATTAGTGCAGGGAAAGTGTTAAAATACCAGCATTTGAAATACCCTAGGGTGTCTACTTTTCAAAAATATATGGTTTGATGGGGGTAAATTACATTGGCCGGCTTCAGAAATGTCCTACATAGGACATGGGTGCATGGGATGTGAAAATTCCAAGTTGAAAAACTGGAATGCGCCCCCTAAAATTAAAGCCTTTTAGCCCCCAGAGAACCCAACACACCTATACATGGGTGGTATCACTGTACTCAGGAGATGTTGTTGAATACATATTGAGGTTTTTTTTGGCAGTAACACATAACAGGGACTGAGAATATATGCCTAAAGTACAATGTGTGTGAAAAATAATGCAAAAAAATGACTACCTAAAAGTTTGACAAAGACTAGTGGTTGAATTAGTGCATGGAAAGTGTTAAAATACCAGCATTTGAAATACCCTAGGGTGTCTACTTTTCAAAAATATATGGTTTGATGGGGGTAATTTACATTGCCCGGCCTCAGAAATGTCCCAAATAGGACATGGGTGCATGATGACAGATATGAAAATTCCAAGTTGAAAAACTGGAATGCGCCCCCTAAAATTAAGGCCTTTTAGCCCCCAGAGAACCCAACACACCTATACATCGGTGGTATCACTGTGCTCAGGAGATGTTGTTGAATACATATTGAGGTGTTTTCTGGCAGTAACACATAACAGGGACTGAGAATATATGCCTAAAGTACAATGTGTGTGAAAAATAACACAAAAAAAATGACTACCCAAAAGTTTGACAAAGACTAGTGGTTGAAATAGTGCATGGAAAGTGTTAAAATAACAGCATTTTAAATACCCTAGGGTGTCTACTTTTCAAAAATATATGGTTTGATGAGGGTAATTTACATTGCCCGGCTTTAGAAATGTCCCAAATAGGACATGGGTGCATGATGACAGATATGAAAATTCCAAGTTGAAAAACTGGAATGCGCCCCCTAAAAATAAGGCCTTTTAGCCCCCAGAGAACCCAACACACCTATACATGGGTGGTATCACTGTACTCAGGAGATGTTGTTGAATACATATTGAGGTTTTTTTTGGCAGTAACACATAACAGGGACTGAGAATATATGCCTAAAGTACAATGTGTGTGAAAAATTATGCAAAAAAATGACTACCTAAAAGTTTGACAAAGACTAGTGGTTGAATTAGTGCATGGAAAGTGTTAAAATACCAGCATTTGAAATACCCTAGGGTGTCTACTTTTCAAAAATATATGGTTTGATGGGGGTAATTTACATTGGCCGGCTTCAGAAATGTCCCAAATAGGACATGGGTGCATGATGACAGATATGAAAATTCCAAGTTGAAAAACTGGAATGCGCCCCCTAAAAATAAGGCCTTTTAGCCCCCAGAGAACCCAACACACCTATACATGGGTGGTATCACTGTACTCAGGAGATGTTGTTGAATACATATTGAGTTTTTTTTTGGCAGTAACACATAACAGGGACTGAGAATATATGCCTAAAGTTCAATGTGTGTGAAAAATTATGCAAAAAAATGACTACCTAAAAGTTTGACAAAGACTAGTGGTTGAATTAGTGCATGGAAAGTGTTAAAATACCAGCATTTGAAATACCCTAGGGTGTCTACTTTTCAAAAATATATGGTTTGATGGGGGTAATTTACATTGCCCGGCTTCAGAAATGTCCCAAATAGGACATGGGTGCATGATGACAGATATGAAAATTCCAAGTTGAAAAACTGGAATGCGCCCCCTAAAAATAAGGCCTTTTAGCCCCCAGAGAACCCAACACACCTATACATGGGTGGTATCACTGTACTCAGGAGATGTTGTTGAATACATATTGAGGTTTTTTTTGGCAGTAACACATAACAGGGACTGAGAATATATGCCTAAAGTACAATGTGTGTGAAAAATAATGCAAAAAAATGACTACCTAAAAGTTTGACAAAGACTAGTGGTTGAATTAGTGCATGGAAAGTGTTAAAATACCAGCATTTGAAATACCCTAGGGTGTCTACTTTTCAAAAATATATGGTTTGATGGGGGTAATTTACATTGGCCGGCTTCAGAAATGTCCCAAATAGGACATGGGTGCATGATGACAGATGTGAAAATTCCAAGTTGAAAAACTGGAATGCGCCCCCTAAAATTAAGGCCTTTTAGCCCCGAGAGAACCCGACACACCTATACATGGGTGGTATCACTGTACTCAGAAGTTGTTGTTGAACACATATTGAGGTGTTTTTGGTCAGTAACATATAACAGGAACTGAGAATCCATGCCTAAAGTACAATGCGTGTGAAAAATAACACACCAAAATGACTACCCAAAAGTTTGACAAAGACTGGTGGTTGAATTAGTGCATGCAAAGTGTTAAAATACCAGCATTTGAAATACCCTAGGGTGACTACTTTTTAAAAATATATGGTTTGATGGGGGTAATTTGCATTGTCCGGCTTCAGAAATGTCCCAAATAGGACATGGGTGCATGATGACAGATGTGAAAATTCCAAGTTAAAAAACTGGAATGCGCCCCCTAAAAATAAGGCCTTTTAGCCCCCAGAGAACCCAACAGACCTATACATGGGTGGTATCACTATACTCAGGAGATGCTGCTGAAGACATATTGGGGTGTTATTTGGCAGTAACCCTTAACGTTCTCAGTAAATGTATTCTTGAATTGCTATTTTGTCAAAAAATCACCACTTTTTTTTTTTTTTTTCAAACTTTGGCATAGATTGGTGGTAAAATAGTTGCATGGAAAGAGTCAAAATACCCCATGTTTAATACCTTAGGTTGTGTTCTTTTAAAAAATATATATATGTGAAGGGTTAATCAGGGATTCCTGACAGATATCAGTGTTCCAATGTAACTATCGCTAATTTTTTTTAAAAAAAATTGGAAATAGCAAAGTGCTACTTGTACTTATTGCCCTATAACTTGCAAAAAAAGCAAAGAACATGTAAACATTGAGTATTTCTAAACTCAGGACAAAATTTAGAAACTATTTAGCATGGGAGTTTTTTGGTAGTTGTTGAAGTGTAGGAGATTTTGAGGGTCAAAGTTAGAAAAAGTGTGTTTTTTTTTTTCAATTTTTTCCTCATATTTTATAAAAAAATTTATAGTAAATTATAAGATATGATGAAAATAATGGTATCTTTAGAAAGTCCATTTAATGGCAAGAAAAACGGTATATAATATGTGTGGGTACAGTAAATGAATAAGAGGAAAATTACAGCTAAACACAAACACCGCAGAAATGTAAAAATAGCCTTGGTCCCAAACGGACAGAAAATGGAAAAGTGCTGCGGTCATTAAGGGGTTAAAGGGATACTGCACTATAAAATTTGTTTCCCTTTGACCAGTCAAGTTTTTCTCTATCTGCAGGTGGTGGCTTTGATGGTTTAAGCTGAGCTAAGTGCCAGATTAACGACGTAGAAAGTCCCGGAGATGTGAGGGCCTATGAGCACTGCTGAGCAGTACCGGACCAGTAAGCAAAATAAGAATCCCAAGTAGCAGAAGCAACCTGTACACTACTGGCATGCTTTACACCTTTCGATATGGAGGAAATAAATGCAACTGTCAATAAACTACTATTAGAGCTGGATCAACAGATGTCTAAAGTGTTCAAAGACCTCAGGTCGACAGTGAAGGGTGCTCACGTGGAGGCATCTATTAAGGCCAAAGAACTGCAGAGGGACACTCGTAATGATGCAAACACATCCACAAGAGAAGATGAAGCTACTTCTATCCGGAGGAGCACACCAGCGAGTCCCCAGCCCCTCGCTTCAGTCCTAGCCATGGGGAATGTGGTTGACACTAAACGAGAGGTAGAGAGCATTACAATGCAAACAGCCAGAAATACCTGGGGCACTGAGACACGTGGCCACTGTGCTACAGGTTCGCCAGCTGTGACAGGGTCTGAGCAGCGATCAAGAGGTTATGCAGAATTCCACGATTAAGACCAATGTATTTCTTACCACACTCCTCTTAAACTTACCATCGGAGATGATTGGGCAGCCTGGGGATTAGAGACAAAGCGACGCTTCAATGATCCTTCTGAGTGCTTACAGCTAGAGGTAGTCAGCTTTAGTTTGCCAAGTGAGGAGTTCAACCGCCGATGCGATAGTTTAACCTACATGCTGGTCTGTACAGCAGATTTCATACACTGGAGATATGATATACAGCCTTTCTCTAGGATTATTAACCTAAACCGTTATGGTATTGGCTATGCTGAATATCCCAGCTGCTGTTCCACTAAAGCAGTTGGAGTGGGTTAAAGTAGCAGGGATCTCTGAAGTTTGTGAGAGACAATTCCCCAGTGTATTTGAGACTCTCCTCTACTAAACTTACAACTATAGACACCTACCAACACCTCTATATATGGGTTTCTAATGATAACACTGTTGTTTTTCAAGTTTATGACTGTTAGATTTGTTTGTTGAATGTTAACTGAGTTCTGTCTTTGATCACTTCCTATGCCTAATTAACCTAGTGTTCCATAATGTTTACAATTTGGCATACTACCTTCACGACCATGTTATCGTCACACACACCTTTGTTAGTATCCTTAATCCCATTGCTATATTAACTAACTTTGCTACCCCTTTAATCTATTAGAGGGTCCTAAATATTTCATATGGTCAAGGTATCTTGGTTGTGCATTATACTAATTAGTCCGCAGCTGTGCACATAACCCTACAAATTAGTCTATACTTAGGATGACTGACCCTGATAATATAGTGGTATCCTTATATATTGCTATTATTGATCCCATATTATTTCACAACTTGGAAGCATCTACTTGTAATGCTTCATAAGTACACTACTGTTGCTCTCTAATATACTCTAAAAACTTTTATTTCCTTTCTGTAGTTCAGTGGTGTAGGGACTATAGGCATATTTTTTTTACTGAAGACACACCATACTTAAAGTAGGCTGTAGCCTACTATGAATATTAAGTGTATTACTAGGGATTGCTTTCCTATTACTATAACATACTTGCCCTTGGGTATAGGGCCCATACCTAGGGGGCAAAATCAATTTTTATAAATATCCCATGCTATTGGTGTGTCTATAATATACAATTGTATGCCCATATAAAATGGGTCTGTCAAATACTGCATAGCCTTTAAATTAGGTTTGTATGGGCACTGTAATATATTTAAAAGGGACCCTTGTGTGACACAACTAGGAACTTGAGGCCGGTTACACTAGCTTTCCTCTACTTCAAGAAAAAAAAAAACAGCGCCTATGTCCAAATACTAGACCTCCTGGACTCACGTGGTCCCCCATATTGACTGGAGGCCTATTGTATCATTAGCACTCTGTCCCTATATATAATGCAGTTTTGCTCTAATCTGTACCCCCCCTCTTATTTCAATTTTCAGCGGCGTTCACCCGCTGTTAAATATATTACTCCAAGGTTGTGAATATATCCTTCTGACACCTATTTAGCTATTCCATAATAACATATTTACACTGTGCAGGGGGTGACCCTATATTCCCAGTAGTAAGGCTGGGTTATTTAAAGAGCGGCTTTGGTCCGTTATTCCAAACTATTTCCTGATTCATATCTAGAGATTTATGCTTATATAAACTTTAACGTTCAAGTCTCCTAAATGTATCACTTTAATATGTTAAATGGGCTAACATATAAGTTGTCAGATACAATGAAAATGTTATGACTATGAGTTGTTAGCCTTATTATCTGATGTGGTGTATTTGAGTACAAAAATAGGTATAGATATGTACATCAATGCAGTACTTGGGAGAATGTAATGAGTGGCACATTACATATAGTTAACGTATTGACTTATATTATGTACTCCTGTTTATCTGTAGTTGCTCATATAAACTTCAATGTTTGGGTTTCCTAAATATATTACGTTAATGTGTTCAATGGGCTAAAATATAAATTGTTAGATACAATGAATATGTTATGGCTATGAGTTGTTAGCCATATTATCTAATGTGGTGTATTTGAGTTCAAAAATAGGTATAGCTATGTACATTAATGCAGAACATGGGAGGTTGTAATGAGTGGCATGTTACATATAGTTCACGTATTGACTTATCTTATGTACTCATGTTTATCTGTATTATAATGTGTTTCCTATGACATATATTGTATGTATATGATACCTTAATAAAAATAAATATTTGGAAAAAAAAGTTTCCCTTTAATGTATTCCACATTAGTTGTTATACCTATTGTATACTTAAATGTATGTGGAATTGTTCATGTTTATTTTTGTATATGAAATAGCTGTGTTTGCTCATTATAGCCATCACCTGTTGTTCGCCAAGACATGGCCGTAACAATGGTCTGACTTTGCAAGTAATGCAGATCTCCTATAATTATGTGTGTTAGGTATTGTAATGCTTATAATGGCTGCTGGGTTTGAATGAGCACAACCAGCTATTTCAGATACAAAATATCTCCCTTCTATTCCCACTGGGAGATAAATCAGTCCTATTTTATCCTATTTACATAGCTTTTCTACAGAGACAAGTTTGTTACTCATAATTTCAATATAGGTACAGACTGGCCATTATATCTAGATAACTCACATCAGGAATATACTGTAATGGAGTATATACTATATTCTTTCCCCCTTCACTTTTATGTTTGCATTTATTCCTATCCCTTACACATCTTATTTCCCATGTTTAATCCAATCACCTTTTGTTACACAGCACAATTTCCATTCTTCAATGATAACCCACACCTGGGATTCTAAATAAAAATCTATAGCCTAGATAACAATTTATCAATTTTATTCACTGGCCTGATCGTTTCTCATGTATATGGAGATTGAAATAAAAGTGTCTATCTGTAGGTCAAATAGCAGGATACGCTCTATCTCATTGAGAGTACATCAGTTTAAAATTACATACACATCGGCAGATAGAAATATAGACAATGCAATACAGTGTGAAACTTAACACACAACTATATGATGTCAGTGCATTCACTGATCGGGTTCAGAATCACTCCCAATGATTCGCAAACAGTGCAACATACGCTGGGAATATTAAATTATATTATCTCACAAAAAATAATTACTACTCTGAACTTTATTCAAAAATTAAATTATCAAAAATTATACAACAAGATCCTATATGGCGATTAGTTGTCTAGTGGTTCACCTATCTGTCAGAACGCATTATATACACAACAAAACAATAGTGATTGGTTAGCGGCTAGACTATAGTTCGCTCCTTATCTTTCTGACAGTATGCTAAATAATGTAATCCATTGGATTAAGTCTAACATTGGATAGACGTATTATACATCAGCAAACAGTAATAGTGACACTTCAAGATACTATGAAATTCCAGCATCTTTTTCACATGCTGTTATTTTATGAAGTAACCAGCCGCACAATCATTCAAAAACACGTTATATTCCCTAATGCGTTCGCTTACAAATCATATACTTCATATATCTGCTTTAAAGACTAAGATCCCAATTATGCCATTGCGGTACGATACAATAATTCCTTACTAAGCATTGTTATGTTATGATACTAAGTAACTCTTAACTCTCAATGCTTTGTTTACCATCTGCAGTGATCATCCAATCGTTACCACATAACATACACACCCCCTGTTCACTTAGTAATGATTGGTCCATCAGTAACATCATACACGCCCCCCTATTCACACTCCCTCCTTACGCTACGTAATACCGGATGCCACTGTCTATCCTTACTACAGACAGAATGAGCGGCCAATCAGATCTATTCAAAACCAAGAGGGACAACGAATCAGGGGCATGAGGTGGGACAACTACCCACATAAATAACGCTGAGTAGCAGCGGCCCGCACCCCCTCTGAGGAAGCGTTCTGTGAAACGCGCGTCAGGGGTCCAGCAGGAGAAGCTAGTTCTCTCCTGTCTGTCGCTTTTTAACTGCTTGCCTAGTTAATAACAGAATCTTTATCTACCTATATATTTGTTGATTCCTGGTGCCTACTATTTACCTTAAAAAATATAACTACTTAAAAGTAAATTAGCCCTCGGATTGTAAGGGCTTAGCTTATCCTTTATTATTATGCTGTGGGCATCAGGTTGAATACATATAGAACTGCTTATTATATCAATCCAATTTAACTGGGTTTAAGTGTTTTTAACTCTTTCAGGCTACTTCTGTGTGAATGTTTGTTCCTAGTTGCTACAATAAAGTATTAAAGTATGAATGTTATGGAACATTTTAAACAAATAGAGTAATCTCACAGCTATATGAACATTTGGAGTTAAAGAAATATAAAAATTTTTTGTGGCATTCTTTTCTAAATAATCCTAAGTGTATCTCTTTGTACAATTAGTATTTCTAGTTGTTTAGTTCTGCTCTCTAAGAATCCACATTAGATGTGTACCACAACTATTATAAGTGACTACTAAGTACCGGTATATTTTATACCCTCTCTGATTTATATAATAGGTACAATATCTACCACTGAATAACTCCAACCATCCCCCACCACATTTTCAAATATCCCATGCTATTGGTGTGTCTATAATATACAATTGTATGCCCATATAAAATGGGTCTGTCAAATACTGCATAGCCTTTAAATTAGGTTTGTATGGGCACTGTAATATATTTAAAAGGGACCCTTGTGTGACACAACTAGGAACTTGAGGCCGGTTACACTAGCTTTCCTCTACTTCAAGAAAAAAAAAACAGCGCCTATGTCCAAATACTAGACCTCCTGGACTCACGTGGTCCCCCATATTGACTGGAGGCCTATTGTATCATTAGCACTCTGTCCCTATATATAATGCAGTTTTTCTCTAATCTGTACCCCCCCTCTTATTTCAATTTTCAGCGGCATTCACCCGCTGTTAAATATATTACTCCAAGGTTGTGAATATATCCTTCTGACACCTATTTAGCTATTCCATAATAACATATTTACACTGTGCAGGGGGTGACCCTATATTCCCAGTAGTAAGGCTGGGTTATTTAAAGAGCGGCTTTGGTCCGTTATTCCAAACTATTTCCTGATTCATATCTAGAGATTTATGCTTATATAAACTTTAACGTTCAAGTCTCCTAAATGTATCACTTTAATATGTTAAATGGGCTAACATATAAGTTGTCAGATACAATGAAAATGTTATGACTATGAGTTGTTAGCCTTATTATCTGATGTGGTGTATTTGAGTACAAAAATAGGTATAGATATGTACATCAATGCAGTACTTGGGAGAATGTAATGAGTGGCACATTACATATAGTTAACGTATTGACTTATATTATGTACTCCTGTTTATCTGTAGTTGCTCATATAAACTTCAATGTTTGGGTTTCCTAAATATATTATGTTAATGTGTTCAATGGGCTAAAATATAAATTGTTAGATACAATGAATATGTTATGGCTATGAGTTGTTAGCCATATTATCTAATGTGGTGTATTTGAGTTCAAAAATAGGTATAGCTATGTACATTAATGCAGAACATGGGAGGTTGTAATGAGTGGCATGTTACATATAGTTCACGTATTGACTTATCTTATGTACTCATGTTTATCTGTATTATAATGTGTTTCCTATGACATATATTGTATGTATATGATACCTTAATAAAAATAAATATTTGGAAAAAAAAGTTTCCCTTTAATGTATTCCACATTAGTTGTTATACCTATTGTATACTTAAATGTATGTGGAATTGTTCATGTTTATTTTTGTATATGAAATAGCTGTGTTTGCTCATTATAGCCATCACCTGTTGTTCGCCAAGACATGGCCGTAACAATGGTCTGACTTTGCAAGTAATGCAGATCTCCTATAATTATGTGTGTTAGGTATTGTAATGCTTATAATGGCTGCTGGGTTTGAATGAGCACAACCAGCTATTTCAGATACAAAATATCTCCCTTCTATTCCCACTGGGAGATAAATCAGTCCTATTTTATCCTATTTACATAGCTTTTCTACAGAGACAAGTTTGTTACTCATAATTTCAATATAGGTGCGGATACAACAGGTAAAAAATAGCTACTTCAGCTAACAAAAGTAAAGAAAAGGAGTATTTTGCAAACAATAAAATACACTCCAGCAGGTAAAGTGGGGCATTGGAAACACATTAAACAGGAGAAACATATAGACAACAATGTCCCTATAATATAGAGTATAATTAAAATTGAAGTCTGTATGAGTTGCTGTGCTCCTCTTATTAAGTTACCAACAATACCCAAAATTACAAGTGGTGTGCTATTGATTACACAGGGACCGCTATCCATATTGTGGCCCTGTGCAATGTATAGCACACAATCTAATATTACAAATCAATGATAAAAAGAAAAGAGTTTAACCAGAGAATGTTAGTGTGTCAAGTATTTTTGTAGCGCATTCTATACTTTCAATGGATAGAAATGCAGGGAGCACTATCAGGCATCCCAACCCTCCCGGAAGTTCCTGGAGTCTCCCGCATTGAAATAGTGGCTCCCTGACACCCGCAAATAAACACAAGATCCTGGAAAGAGCAGTGCCAGAGAAAATCAAATTTGTGCCTGCACTTTCATTTCTACCTGTAGGTGTCACTGTTCCGTTATAGCTCAATGTAAGTAGTTACTGCGTTCATCTCTGGACTTCCTCCCCTTTCCTGATCTCTAGTGCAGTGCGAGACATAGCAGACCTGATACAGGTGAGATGTGCAGACTCCCATACTGTATATTGTGCAAGTCTCCCATCCTATTATATAAAAGGCCAAGGGGCCTAGTTATCAAGCCGTCAACCTCAAATACGCTGGAATTCCGCAGCGTATTTGTGGCGCGGCTGATTCGCCTTAGTTATCAAAGGCTCGAGACTGGCAAAAGTAGAATTTTGTGACGTAAACTTCGATCCGCTGGACTCAGTCCGACACAGATCGATTCTTACGTCACTCCAGATGTTCCGCACACAAGTGCGGCACAATCTCACTACTTTTGCTAGTTATCAAAAAACTAGCAGGTACGCTCGGCACTTTTACGGCCCAGCGTACCTGGTTTTCAAAGCGCCAGCCTGGAGGGGGCGGATCCCATAGGAATCAATGGGAGTCTGACCATAGCGAAAGTACAAGTTCGCTGCTGACAGACATCCCATTGATTCCTATGGGAGCTGTCTACACCTAACACCCTAACATGTACCCCGAGTCTAAACACCGCTAATCTGACCCCCCCTACACCGCCGCAACTAAATAAAGTTATTACCCCCTAAACCGCCGCTCCCGGAGCCCACCGCAAGCTACTCTATACATATTAACCCCTAAACCGCCGCTCCCGGAGCCCACCGCAACTATAATAAATGTATTAACCCCTAAACCGCCGCTCCCTGAACCCGCCGCAACCTATATTAAATGTATTAACCCCTATCCTGCCCCCCTACACCGTCGCCACCTATAATAAATTTATTAACCCCTAATCTGCCCCCCCCTACACCGTCGCCACCTATAATAAATTTATTAACCCCTATCCTGCCCCCCACTACGCCGCCGCCACTGTAATAAAATTATTAACCCCTAAACCTAAGTCTAACCCTAACCCTAACGCCCCCCTAACTTAAATATTAATTAAATAAATCTAAATAAATTAACTCTTATTAACTAAATGAATCCTATTTAAAACTAAATACTTACCTTTAAAATAAACCCTAATATAGCTACAATATAAATAATAATTATATTCTAGCTATCTTAGGATTTATATTTATTTTACAGGTAACTTTGTATTTATTTTAGCTAGTTAGAATAGTTATTAAATAGTTATTAACTATTTAATAACTACCTAGCTAAAAGAAATACAAAATTACCTGTAAAATAAATCCTAACCTAAGTTACAATTAAACCTAATACTACACTATCATTAAATTAACTAAATAAACTACATACAAATAACTACAATTAAATACAATTACATAAACTAACTAAAGTACAAAAAATAAAAAAAGCTAAGTTACAAAAAATAAAAAAATAAGTTACAAACATGTTAAAAATATTACAACAATTTTGGGAGGGCGGAGCCAGCAGCAGCGATGGAAGCTGTGTAACTTCTGAGCTCCGTGACCCGGTTCCATAAACAGGCTCAAAACTACACACAAAGCCCTAATTTCCGCATAACAACATGCTCTCATGAAAGCCTTATAGACCAGGAGTCGCAAGAAAGCCTTATTAAGCAGATCCAGCGGATTTATTCCCACCGTTGGGCCCCATCGCATCAATACCCGGCGATGCACTAACTTTTACACGGCCCGGAGCTAGACTGGTAACCGGGATTTAACTTCGTGCCTTGTCCGCCTAGGGGAATCCCTCCCCACCCTGACCGCTGACCTGGAACGCCACTCGGCGTAGTAACAGAGCCCCTTACCTACTCCCGTGTCCCACCGCCATCGATAGGAGTAACCCACGCATGCAGCACTGAGGCCGCAACCGCACCATAAGAAGCCGGAGGACACCGACCCGGAGGTCACTTCTTCTACGGGTAAGGAGAGGGAAATAGCACCACCTGGGCTCAAACTAAAGACAGGGGGAGCGTAACAGGCCCAATTCTAACGGACAGGCATACACCCTGTGAAGACTAACCTCCTAGCCTAAAGCCAGTGGCGCGGGGCCTACAGATTTTTACTAGCGCAGCTTACCACGTGGCAGAGCAACCACGCGGCTGAGTATCTACCAGCACTACATCGATCCTAGGGGTTAGCAAGCCCACATAGCTGGCAGCACTGACACCTGCACCTGGCCTTTACTATATCATTGAACATTACACCATAAAACAGCGCACCTGGATCAGGTTTCTTATCTTCCCTCATAGCCACATTTGCTTTGAGAAGGAGTCAGCAACATACTTTTACATCTTCCCACTGCTTAAATACAATGAATGCAAAGCGCTCCACGAAACTGACTAAACCCTCTAAGATGCACAACCACAGGGACAGTATGGTCGCTCAGTTTTTCTCACCCCCTGCTACAAAAGTTAGTGACAGTGTTGAATCTGCTAAGTCACCAAAAAAGAGAGTTCAGGCCTCACAATTACAAGAGGATGACACTGAAGAGAGCACACCAATCCCTAACACTATCCTCTCTACATTGGCATCCAAGCAGGATATAGCCGACATAATTCGCTCATGCATCAGGGAAGAGATAGCAGAATTAAAGCAGGACCTTCACTCAGTGGGCAGCAGGGTGGAGGCCTTGGAGGAATTCATGGACCACCTTCAAGTGGAAATCAATGCAACTCAAGATTCAACTAACCATCATACAGCTCTTATAGCAGATCTCTTTGACAAAATTGAGGATCTGGAGAATAGGAGCCGCCGGAAAAACCTTAGAATTAGAGGTGTACCTGAATCGGTATTACCCAAAGACTTCCCTATTTATCTCCCGGCTTTATTCGCACACCTCAGAAACTCCACCCCCTCCACCGATATTCCTTGGGTTCGGGCACACAGAGCCCTCAGACCGAAGCCTCCAGACGCTGCTCCCCCCAGGGACATTATTATGAAGTTTAGAGAATTCAATGAAAAGGAAGAGCTCCTAAACCTCTCCCGTAGGCACCAGCCTGTGAAATTCAGGGGGGTTGTTCTCCAATTTTTCCAGGATCTCTCCCAACGCACATTACAAAGGAGGAGAGACCTTGCTCCTGTAACGTCTCTGCTCCGACAGAAGAAAATTCTATACAGGTGGGGATTCCCCTTTCATCTCTATGTTCTTCATGGAAACAGAAAGCTAGTCTGTAGAACCATGGAAGATGTCAACACCTTTTGCCAGGCACTAGAATTGGACCCCCCAGAAGATCTTCCCCCAGAGAACTCCCACGAACCTCCTAGAAAGAAACCTACAGGATCTGCCCAGAGAGAGTGGCAGCGTATACCTTCTAAATCCCAACCTAAACCGTTGGCCAAGTCCTCCGGCTCGCTCCCTAGAGCAACAACTTAGCTGGTCATTTTTATTTCAGTTACCCCTACGATTTGAACAATCTGTTTGAGGCCCTGCCCGCTGCTACAATCTGGTCGTGGGGTAATGTATAGCCTCAATGGTCATTAATCTTTAACTGTTAAATGACTCCTGGTCCAGAAATTTTGGAAGTTTAGGAATTTAGGAATTATTATATTGTATTGTTAGAATTATTTTATCACTGTATTTGAGCATTAGTTAGTCTTAAACGTATAACATTTACTTTGGAAAGGGTCATAATCCCTCCCTTTTAACACCAAAAGTTCAATGTCAGTATTTGTACCTAGAGTTTACATGAGAAAATGTATGTTTTACTTTATGTTTTTATTCATGTTATTTTTGCTTTGTGACAGAGATTCGGGTCCTAGGGCCTGCTCAACACAGTATACTTGCTATACCCTACACCCACGCATGAATGCCTATCACCTATCGCAGTCATCAAACTATAGACACCAGATACACCAATACCATGGAAGGCCCCACTAAAACTCTCACCTTACTGAGCCAAAATACCAAGGGCTTGAATTCAGCACAAAAACGCTCACTAGCTATGAGAGATTTACGTAGGAAAGGGGGTGACATTCTCTTCCTCCAAGAGACCCATTTTTTAAAACACAAGGAACCTAGCTATTTTGGAGGTTTCTATACCCAAAGTTTTCACAGCTCATTTGATCACAAAAGGCACGGCGTAAGCATTCTTATTAGCAGGCAGATTCCTTTTACACATATTCATACTTTCACTGATACATAGGGTAGGTTCTTATGTGTAACTGGCACCTTGTTTGGCTCCCCGGTGACACTGGTTAATCTTTATGCTCCCAACACCAGACAACTCCCTTTTTTCAAGAAAAGTTTTGCTCAGATTTTAGACCACACAATAGGTGCACTATATCTTGGGGGAGATTTCAACCTCCCCATTCAACCACACTTAGATTCTTCGAACCCCCGACCCACAATATCTAAACACACAATCAAACAACTATGGAAACTTTTGTTAGACCAAACACTGTTTGACACCTGGAGATTCATCCACCCTGAGAAGAGGGACTATACCTTCTTCTCTGCCCCTCATAGTTCATATAGTAGAATTGACTACCTTATTACTAACCAAAGAGGCCTTTCCAATGTTTTATCTTCCAAGCTCTCACATACAGTATGGTCAGACCACTCGGCAGTACTAACAACACTCAAATGGCCATCGGCTCCCAGTGGCAACTTCCAGTGGAAACTAGATGAGAGACTATTAGATTCCCCAACCCTGGTTTCCAATTTAGAAAAGCTTCTACAGGAGTATTTTAGATTTAACTCCCTACCGGAAACAGACCCTTTTGTTGTCTGGGAGGCTCACAAATGTTTTATCAGGGGGGAACTCATAAAACAACAAGCACAAGCTAGAAAGAATGCACGGCAGATGTATAAAACATCCACTGACCTCCTAGCCAAACTTGAATATGACCATAAACGAAACCCTTCCTCCCCCCATCTTTTAGCCGACTTAATGAAAGCTAGGAAAGCAGTTCATGACTTACAACTTAGTGAAGCTAATGCACTGGCCTTATTGACTAAACAAAAATTTTATTTCGAAAGTAACAGGGCGGGAAAACTCCTAGCGCGCTCCTTAAAGCTTAAAAAACTTAAAACCTTTATCCATGAGATTAAAACACCTACGAACCAAACTGTTAATACCACCCCTGAAATACTTTCCCAATTCGAGGCGTATTATTCCAATCTCTACAACCTCACTAACCCTGACCGCCCCCCCGACCCCAGTAATGCCATAAACAACTATCTCCTAAGCACCCCGTTACCGCAACTCACTGATGCACAAGCGGCAGAATTAGACGAACCCTTCTCATTGACTGAACTCATAACCACCCTGAAAGATTTACCATCGGGCAAAAGTCCTGGCCCTGACGGACTCTCGGTCGCTTATTACAAAAAGTTTGCACCTAGCTTGCTTCCACAATTATGCACCTTATTTAACCTAGTTGACCAGGAACACCCCTTTCTCCCCCCCATGCTGGAGGCGCATATTTCTGTGATCCCTAAACCCGGAAAGCCCATAGACCACCCCTCTAACTTTCGTCCCATCTCGCTTCTAAACGTAGACGTTAAGCTTTACGCTAAACTCATAGCCACCAGACTCAATAAGATCCTCCCTCAACTGATCCACACAAATCAAGTGGGATTTGTCCCCCGAAGAGAAGCGCGAGACAACACCATCAAAATCCTAAATTTAATCGAATATACCCAGTCACAAAACATCCCATCTATCTTTCTAGCCATCGATGCCGAAAAGGCTTTCGATAGGTTGGATTGGTTGTTCCTTCGGTCTACGCTCACTCGATTTGGCCTGGGAAATAGACTCATTGAGAAAATATTTGCCTTATACCACACGCCGAAAGCCCGCATAAAGTTAAATGATTCTTTGTCAAATGCATTCCCTATATCAAATGGAACGAGGCAGGGCTGTCCCCTTTCCCCCATCTTGTTTATTCTGGCCATGGAGGTGCTTGCCTCCAAGATTAGGAATGACGAAAAAATTTACGGTATTCACATAGCAGACACTCACTACAAACTAACTCTCTATGCGGACGATATTTTATTTTCACTGACCTCCCCCTCACAGTCCCTAGAAGCACTTCTGCCGGTAATGGGGGCTTATAGCGCCCTCTCTAATTTCAAAATAAATAAGCAGAAATCAGAGTTCCTAGGTATCGATATCTCAAACCAGACAGCCCAGCAGATCACTAATTTATACCAATTTCGGTCCCAACCTTCTTCCATAAAATATCTAGGGATAAAGCTAACGACCTCAAAAGAAGCTCTATATCGCCAAAACCACCAACACCTTTTAGAATCCATTAGAACAGATATGGGAACTTGGCGTAACAAATCCCTTTCCTGGCTTGGCAGAGTTCAAGCATTTAAGATGAGCATCCTGCCTCGCTTTTTATACATGTTCCAAACCCTACCCATCCAACCTCCCCTACACTACATTCGCAATGCGCAGTCCTTCGTTAATGGCTATATATGGGCCCACAAACGCCCTAGAATCTCTAAAACCACCCTCTACAGGAAAAGGGACGAGGGGGGACTAGGGGTACCCAACCTTTTATTTTACTCACAGGCAGCGCAACTAACTAGAATAGTCGACTGGTGCAAAAACAGTACTGACAAAGAATGGGTTAAGCTTGAACACGACCTATCCACTTCAAGAAGCCTAGGGTCGGTGTGTTGGACATATAGACAACATAGGACATTATCACCTCTCACACCCTCGTTAGTAACCGATACACTCTCCACATGGGACCATCTTATAAGTTCACAGAAAGGCATTTCGACCTTACCCTCGCCACTTACTCCCCTACTACACAACAAAGACTTCCCTCCACTACTCCAAAAACGGTCTCTGGAACTGTACACACTAGCTGCGGGTTTACCCTGCCACCTAGTCCTAGAAAAAGGCACCATCATACAAAAAACCGCCCTTGCGGACAAAAACATAAGCTTTTTTGAAAGATGGTTCGAATATTTACAACTAGCCCACTTTTTCTCCCACCACAAAGATAAACATAACTTGGTTAGAAATCTAAACCCATTCGAAACACTATGCCATTCCCCATTATTAGCGCAGGGCACTCTCTCAAAAATATATAAAATCTTAATTACCCTGCACTCCAAAAACCTTCCGTCATATACAAAAACATGGGAAGCCGAGTTGGGGCATGAGATCCCATCTGAGACATGGGACATAATATTCCAGCAAATGGGGAAGGCCCCTTCCTCAATGAGCATCACCGAGACGAACATAAAACTTTTAGAAAGGTGGTACCTTTACCCCAGCAGGCTTGCTAAAATTTACCCCCACACAGATCCACTATGTTGGAGAGACTGCAAACAAGTAGGAACACTCCTCCACATTTGGTGGACTTGCCCCACACTTCAGCCTTTCTGGCTGGACATCCACAGGGAAATTCAAAAGGTCCTCAACATCACTATCCCCTTCAACCCTATAACGCTATTATTCAACAAACCCCCTAAGATCAAATGCAAATACAGACAGGTCTTACTATATATTATGTTAAGTGGGGCTAAGCAACTGGTCCCTAGACTGTGGAAACAGCAACATATTCCTACCCAGAAAGAGTGGGTACAAAATGTCACTCTCCTTCTTTCCCTGGAAAGGTTTCACTATCAGAAAACAAAAAGGATGGATTTCTATTGCGCCATGTCTTTCTATTGGGAAACATACACCCACACACTTGCTAGAACTCCACCATAGCTAACTAAAAACTCTCTGGAACTTAGATACTTTGTGTAGCCAAATAACCCCCGTAGTCCATAGCAAAACTAGGATCTCTGTCACATTGCTCAGTTAAAATGTTAAGTGGAAGTTTCATCCACAAGTGTTATTTTAAAAAAAAGAAAAATCAACACAAGCTACTACGAACTTTGCCAGGACTTTATGTGAGACTCTACCAATACTTAGTCCCTTGGATCTGTATGCAGCAGATAGAACTGACCCGGCCCTTTGTATCTTTCTTCTTCATTGTATTATTGTTTATGATATATTACGCCGGATTATATCCATGGCAATTGTAAAATTATCATTTATACTAATAAAGCTTGTTTTAAAAAAAAAAAAAAAAAAAAAAAAAAAAAATATTACAACAATTTTAAGCTACTTACACCTAATCTAAGCCCCCTAATAAAATAACAAACCCCCCCAAAATAAAAAAAATCCCTACCCTATTCTAAATTAAATAAATTTCAAAGCTCTTTTACCTTACCAGCCCTTAAAAGGGCCATTTGTGGGGGCATGCCCCAAAAAGTTCAGCTCTTTTGCCTGTAAAAGAAAAATACAACCCCCCCCAACATTAAAACCCACCACCCACATACCCCTAATCTAACCCAAACCCCCCTTACAAAAACCTAACACTAATCCCCTGAAGATCATCCTACCTTGAGTCGTCTTCACTCAGCCGAGCCACCGATGGAACTGAAGAGGACATCCGGAGCGGAAGAAGTTAATCCTCCAAGCGGCGCTGAAGAAATCTTCCATCCGATGAAGTCATCATCCAGGCGGCGCTGAAGAAGTCTTCGATCCGGCCGATGTCATCTTCAAAGAGAAGCTGAAGAGGTCTTCTATCCGGGCGAAGTCATCTTCCAAGCCGGGTCTTGAATCTTCCTTCCGCCGACGCGGAACCACCTTCTTCACCGACGGACTACGACGAATGACGGCTCCTTTAAGGGACGTCATCCAAGATGGCGTCCCCTCAATTCCGATTGGCTGATAGGATTCTATCAGCCAATCGGAATTAAGGTAGGAAAAATCTGATTGGCTGATGGAATCAGCCAATCAGATTGAGCTCGCATTCTATTGGCTGTTCCGATCAGCCAATAGAATGCGAGCTCAATCTGATTGGCTGATTGGATCAGCCAATCGGATTGAACTTGAATCTGATTGGCTGATTCCATCAGCCAATCAGATTTTCCTACCTTAATTCCGATTGGCTGATAGAATCCTATCAGCCAATCGGAATTGAGGGGACGCCATCTTGGATGACATCCCTTAAAGGAGCCGTCATTCGTCGTAGTCCGTCGGTGAAGAAGGTGGTTCCGCGTCGGCGGAAGGAAGATTCAAGACCCGGCTTGGAAGATGACTTCGCCCGGATAGAAGACCTCTTCAGCGCCACTTTGAAGATGACATCGGCCGGATCGAAGACTTCTTCAGCGCCGCCTGGATGATGACTTCATCGGATGGAAGATTTCTTCAGCGGCGCTTGGAGGATTAACTTCTTCCGCTCCGGATGTCCTCTTCAGTTCCATCGGTGGCTCGGCTGAGTGAAGACGACTCAAGGTAGGATGATCTTCAGGGGATTAGTGTTAGGTTTTTGTAAGGGGGGTTTGAGTTAGATTAGGGGTATGTGGGTGGTGGGTTTTAATGTTGGGGGGGGGTTGTATTTTTCTTTTACAGGCAAAAGAGCTGAACTTTTTGGGGCATGCCCCCACAAAAGGCCCTTTTAAGGGCTGGTAAGGTAAAAGAGCTTTGAAATTTATTTAATTTAGAATAGGGTAGGGATTTTTTTTATTTTGGGGGGGTTTGTTATTTTATTAGGGGGCTTAGATTAGGTGTAAGTAGCTTAAAATTGTTGTAATATTTTTAACATGTTTGTAACTTATTTTTTTATTTTTTGTAACTTAGCTTTTTTTATTTTTTGTACTTTAGTTAGTTTATGTAATTGTATTTAATTGTAGTTATTTGTATGTAGTTTATTTAGTTAATTTAATGATAGTGTAGTATTAGGTTTAATTGTAACTTAGGTTAGGATTTATTTTACAGGTAATTTTGTATTTCTTTTAGCTAGGTAGTTATTAAATAGTTAATAACTATTTAATAACTATTCTAACTAGCTAAAATAAATACAAAGTTACCTGTAAAATAAATATAAATCCTAAGATAGCTATAATATAATTATTAATTACATTGTAGCTATCTTAGGGTTTATTTTACAGGTAAGTATTTATTTTTAAATAGGAATAATTTATTAAAGTATAGTGTAGTGTTAGGTGTAATTGTAACTTAGGTTAGGATTTATTTCACAGGTACATTTCTCTTTATTTTAGCTAGGTAAGCTATTAAATAGTTAATAACTATTTAATAGTTATTGGACATGGTTAAAATAAATTGAAAGTTACCTGTAAAATAAATATAAATCCTAAGATAGCTAGAATATAATTATTATTTATATTGTAGCTATCTTATGGTTTATTTTAAAGGTAAGTATTTAGTTTTAAATAGGATTCATTTAGTTAATAAGAGTTAATTTATTTAGATTTATTTAATTAATATTTAAGTTAGGGGGGCGTTAGGGTTAGGGTTAGACTTAGGTTTAGGGGTTAATAATTTTATTACAGTGGCGGCGGCGTAGTGGGGGGCAGGATAGGGGTTAATAAATTTATTATAGGTGGCTACGGTGTAGGGGGGGCAGGATAGGGGTTACTAGGTATACTGTAAGTGGCAGCGGTGTCCGGGAGCGGCGGTTTAGGGGTTAATACATTTATAAGACTTGCGGCGGGGTCTAGGAGCGGCGGTTTAGGGGTTAATACATTTATAAGAGTTGCGGCGGGGTCTAGGAGCGGCGGTTTAGGGGTTAGTAACTTTATTTAGTTGCGGGGGGCTCCGGGGGCGCCGGTATAGGGGGTAGAACAGTGTAGTTTAGTGTGAGTGCTTAGTGACAGGCTAGCAATAAAGCTGGGAAAAAGCCGAAGGGCAGCGAGATCGGATGAGTGATAACTGTCACAGTCCGCTGCTCATCGCCCCGCGGCTTTTTGACAGCTTTATTTGATAACTTAGGCGAACGTATTCAAGGTCCGCGGCGGCGAAGGTAGGCGAGCTTAGGCGGACGTATTGGGCCGGCGAAGCCAGAAAAGTAGACGGCTTGATAACTACCCCCCCAAGTGTGTTTGTTCGAAGCTGTCATGCGCAGTAGAGACAGCACGAGGACAAACACACCTGGCCTTACCTGACATGCTGTGCTGTTTGCGGCGAAAGTGGGCATGGCCGGACTGGGATGTGGGCGTGGCTGGGTGTGGTCGGGGCGTGGTCAGGCGGGGGACAACAGAGAGGGGAGAGAAATGGAAGAGAGGGGGAGAGACAAAAAGAGAGGGGGAGAGAGCAAAAGAGAGGGGGAAGAGCAGAAGAGAGGGGGGAGAGACAGATCAAAAGAGAGGGGGAGAGAGAGCAAAAGAGAGGGGAGAGAGACAGAGCAAAAGAGAGGGGGGAGAGAGAGCAAAAGAGAAGGGAGAGAGAGAGAGCAAAAGAGAGGGGAGAGAGACAGAGCAAAAGAGAGGGGGGAGAGAGAGAGCAAAAGAGAGGGGGGAGAGAGAGTGCAAAATAGAGGGGGGAGAGAGAGAGCAAAAGAAGGCGGAGAGAGAGCAAAAGAGAGGGATGGAGAGAGAGAGCAAACAAAAGGAGAGAGAGGCAGAGCAAAAGAAAGGGGGGGAGAGAGAGTGCAAAAGAGACACAAAGAGATAGGAAAGAGCTAAAGAGAGGAGGAAGAGCAGAAGAGAGGGGAGAGAGCAAAAGAGAGGGGAGAGAGACAGCAAAAGAGAGAGGGAAGAGAGGGGAGAGAGAGAGCAAAAGAGAGGGGAGAGAGACAGAGCAAAAGAGAGGGGGGAGAGAGAGAGAGCAAAAGAGAGGGGTAGAGAGAGAGCAAAAGAGAGGGGAGAGAGAGACAGAGCAAAAGAGAGGGGGGAGAGAGAGCAAAATAGAGGGATGAGAGAAAGAGCAAAAGAGAGGGATGGGGAGAGAGAGCAAAAAAAAAAAGGAGAGAGAGACAGAGCAAAAGAGAGGGGGAGAGAGAGAGAGAGCAAAAGAGAGGGGGGAAGAGAGTGCAAAAGAAAGGGGGGGGATAGAGAGCGCAAAAGAGAGGGGGAGAGAGCGCAAAAGAGGGGGAGAGAGCGCAAAAGAGAGGGGGAGAGAGAGAGCGCAAAAGAGAGGGGGAGAGAGAGAGCAAAAGAGAGGGGGAGAGAGAGAGAGCAAAAGAGGGGGAGAGAGTGCAAAGGAGAGGGGGAGAGAGCACGCAAAAGAGGGGGGAGAGAGCACAAAAGAGAGAGAAGGCAAAAGAGAGGGGGAGAGAGAGAGAGCATAAAAGAGAGGGGAGAGAGAGCACAAAAGAGAGGGGGAGAGAGAGCAAAAGAAAGGGGAGAGAGAAAGCAAAAGAGAGGGGGGAGGGAGCAAAAGAGAGGGGGAGAGAGATTGCAAAAGAGAGGTGGAGCGAGAGAGAGCGCAAAAGAGAGGGGGAGAGAGCGCAAAATTGAAGGGGAGAGAGAGCAAAAGAGAGGGGGAGAGAGAGAGCTAAAGAGAGGTGGAGCGAGAGAGAGCGCAAAAGAGAGGGGGAGAGAGAGCAAAAGAGAGGGGGAGAGAGCACAAAAGAGAGGAGGAGAGAGAGAGCAAGGGGTAAGACCGCTGTACTGCAAAAAATGGCCCATGTAAACGGGCTTTAGGACTAGCGTTGTATATTGTGAAAGACTCCCATGCTGTATATTGTGCCAGACTCCCATGTATTGTGCCAGACTCCCATGCTGTATATTGTGCCAGACTCCCATGCTGTATATTGTGCCAGACTGCCATGCTGTATATTGTGCCAGACTGCTATGCTGTATATTGTGCAGACTGCCATACTGTATATTGTGCAGACTGCCATACTGTATATGTTCCAGACCCCCATACTTTATAGCTATAAAATGGTTATATAGATATTTATACATGCAAGGTTCATCTTGTCTTTAGATGGGTGTTTTTTCCCCCACATACTGTTTGTGATAACATTTTCAACTATTTCATAATCAGAGCACTGAGGAATTCTGAATTAGGACAGGGGGGAATGATTGGGGGGGCATCTCCCTGAAATTAGTTAGAGACAGAGCAAAAGAGAGGGGGGAGAGAGAGAGAGAGCAAAAGAGAGGGGGGGAGAGCGCAAAAGAAAGGGGGGGATAGAGAGCGCAAAAGAGAGGAGGAGAGAGAGAGCGCAAAAGAGGGGGAGAGAGCCCAAAAGAGAGGGGGAGAGAGAGCACAAAAGAGAGGGGGAGAGAGAGAGCGCAAAAGAGGGGGAGAGAGAGAGAGCGCAAAAGAGGGGGAGAGAGAGCATGCAAAAGAGGGGGAGAGAGAGCGCAAAAGAGAGGGAGAGAAAGAGAGTGCAAAGGAGAGGGGGAGAGAGCGTGCAAAAGAGGGGGGGAGAGAGCGCAAAAGAGAGAGAAGGCAAAAGAGAGGGGGAAAGAGAGACAGCGTAAAAGAGAGGGGGAGAGAGCACAAAAGAGAGGGGGAGAGAGAGCAAAAGAGAGGGGAGAGAGAAAGCAAAAGAGAGGGGGGAGAGGGAGCAAAAGAGAGGGGGAGAGAGAGAGCAAAAGAGAGGTGGAGCGAGAGAGAGCACAAAAGAGAGGGGGAGAGAGCGCAAAAGAGAAGGGGAGAGAGAGCAAAAGAGAGGGGGAGAGAGAGAGCTAAAGAGAGGTGGAGTGAGAGAGAGCGCAAAAGAGAGGGGGAGAGAGCACAAAAGAGAGGGGGAGAGAGCACAAAAGAGAGGGGGAGAGAGAGAGCAAGGGGTGAGACCGCTGTACTGCAAAAAATGGCCAATGTGAATGGGCTTTAGGACTAGTGTTGTATATTGTGGAAGACTCCCATGCTGTATATTGTGCCAGACTCCCATGTATTGTGCCAGACTCCCATGCTGTATATTGTGCCAGACTCCCATGCTGTATATTGTGCCAGACTGCCATGCTGTATATTGTGCCAGACTGCTATGCTGTATATTGTACAGACTGCCATACTGTATATTGTGCAGACTGCCATACTGTATATGTGCCAAACCCCCATACTTTATAGCTATAAAATGGTTATATAGATATTTATACATGCAATATTCATCTTGTCTTTAGATGGGTGTTTTTCCCCCCACATACTGTTTGTGATAACATTTTCAACTATTTCATAATCAGAGCACTGAGGAATTCTGAATTAGGACAGGGGGGGACGATTGGGGGGGGCATCTCCCTGAAATTAGTTCTTTCAGGTTGGGATGTCTGCACTACCGTTGCTTATATTACAAGATGTGAGTTATGTGTTGCATGCATTGTGCCCAAATGGATATGGCTGCACCTCTCTGATAAGGTCCACAGAAAGCCGAAATGGAGCTTCTGTGTGTGAGAGAGATCACATGATTGTGTCTGTGTGAGAGCCTCTCCCCCTGTATGTGTGAGTGAGATCACATGATGCTGTCTGTGTTTGAGCCCCTCCCACTGTATGTGTGAGTGACATCACATGATGCTTTCTGTTAGAGCCCCTCCCCCTGTATTTGTGAGTGAGATCACATGATTGTGTCTGTGTGAGAACCTCTCCCCCTTTATGTGTGAGATCACATGATGCTGTCTGTGTTATAGCCCCTCCCCTGTATGTTTGAGATCACATGATGCTGTCTGTTAGCGCTTCTCCCCCTGTATGTGTGAGATGCTGTCTGTGTTTGAGCCCCTCCCCCTGTATGTATGAGTGAGTCTGAGGTAGCTAAAGCCATTAAACTGTCCTGTTATAAACAATAACTGTAAGTGATAATGTATTTTTCCAGCTGAATTAATGAAAATATATTTGTGTAACAGAGTCTCTCAGATTTGAAAGACCTCAATTCATTGTTATATGAACATTTTCCTGTCACAATAATGATCTCCTGCAGCAGCTGCTGTTTATTAAGTGAGTATTTGCTAAAAAAACAATCTTGCCAGGAAGAGGCATATTTTTTAATAAAATAAATATACAAACCTTGTTACTACATAACAACTGGCAACAAGGATTACCTCCTAACCCCCATAACAATAGTACAGCAGTAAACAGAGAGATAACGATGGCACAGATTGGAGCTTTACAAGTATTTAAAGGGACAGTCTAGTCAAAAATAAACGTTCATGATTCGGATAGGGCATGTAATTTTAAACAACTTTCCAATTTACTTTTAACATCAATGTTGCTTTGTTCTCTTGGTATTCTTAGTTGAAAGCTAAACCTAGGTAGACTCATATGCTAATTACTTCGCCCTTTATGGCTGCCTCCTATCTAAATGCATTTTGACAGTTTTCACAACTAGAGGGCGTTAGTTCATGTGTGCCATATAGATAACATTGTGCTCACATCCGTAGAGTTACCTAGAAGTCAGCACTGATTGGCTAAAATGCATGTCTGTCAAAAGAACTGAAATAAGGAGGCAATCTGCAGAGGCTTAGATACAAGGTAATCACAGAGGTAAAAAGTGTATTAATATATCTATGTTGGTTATGCAAAATTGGAGAATGGGTAATAAAGGTATTATCTATCTATTTAAACAATAACAATTCTGTTGAAGACTGTCCCTTTAACCCAGATTTAGAAAAATTGGGAGCATGGGTTGAACACTTTGAACAATTTACTAAATCAAATAGTGTTCCACAAGAAGAAAAAGAGTTGCAATTTTCCTTACTACCTTAGGTCAGACAGCTTATGAGACAATTTGTAATTTGCTACATCCTATTAACCCCTTAAGGACCGGGCATTTCAGACAAAAACTTCCCCAAAAGACCAGAGAATTTTTAGCATTTTTGCCATCACTATATTTAAACAGAAATAGAGCCTTTTTTTACCTATCAAAACTATATTTCTTTCCTATGGCATGGAGATTCCACGATTCATTCTAATTACTAGTGGGATATTCACTCCTGGCCAGCAGGAGGAGGTAAAGAGCACTCCAGCAGAGCTGTTAAGTATCACTTCTCTTACCCATAACCCCCAGTCATTCTCTTTGCCTGGATCACGGGACGATGATGAAGAAGGTGTCTGAAGATATTTAATCCTTTAATGGGTACTTTTCCCTGCAAGCAAGGATTTGCGGCTATGCTGTGTCCATGTCAATCTCTTTAGTAAGAGTAATGGTGGCTTTTAGCAGTTAGAAGGCGGCAAGGTGGTCCTTGCTTTATTTTTTTGCTACCCCTTTAATAGAAAACCAGAGTTGGTTACTCTGTTGTTGTTTTTTATTATCTACAGGTCCCTGACAGATGTTGGTGTATCAGTCACACCTAAGAAGCTGTTCTTGCCCTGCAGCCGGATCCACAGGTAAGTGTTATTGCCTTCTAGGTATTGGGGGCAGCACGCTAGAGGTTAATCCTCTGTGGATCTTTTATTTGGGACTCACTTTATTTTATATGTATAGGAATTTAAGTTTTGGGCAGCATTTTTAAACAAGGACTTCAGGTGGAATAGAAGAATCATAAGGGGTTAATGTTTAGCCCTAGATTTTGAGGCTGAGTAGGGCTGGACGTTTTAGGTGCATTTGTTTTCCTGATTGTGTGTTTGTTTTATTGACTGAAGTTGTTCGTCATGTAAGGGGACTTGTGTGTAGAGGTACTTACTTGTTTAAACGAAGAGCTTGATTCGTGCCCTTTGTATTTTGTGACGTCTTTTGCGCTCATGTGACTCTCCGCTCTTCTGTCTTCATTTTCATAGCGGCTTGAAGAGCGGAGTGGTGTGCTGCTTGGAGCTGCTTCTGAGGGTGTTTTAATCCTAGCGACTGCGGTGTCAGAAGTATAGACTAGTCTTAGCATTTTCCGGTTGCTAGTAGGAGCTCCTGGTTCCGGGGTGGTGAGTTGCCTCAGTCAATCTGAGGATATAGAGGTAGCGTTTTGCATCTGATTCCATCTGTCAAGGTTATCTGCTAACCAGATAAAGAGGGAGGCTTTCTTAAACTGTGTAAAGGACCTATCTTCCCTGGGAGTGATTGTTCCTGTTCCTCTAGAGGAACAGGGTCTAGGATTCTATTCAAATCTATTTGTAGTTCCCAAAAAGGAGGGCACTTTTTGTCCTACACAGGCTCTAAGGTGTCTCAACAAATTTCTCAGGGTTCCGTCCTTCAAAATGGAGACCATCCGTTCCATTCTTCCTTTGGTACAAAAGGGTCAGTTCATGACGACCATAGATCTGAGAAATGCGTATCTCCATGTTCCCATTCACAGGGATCATTTCCAGTATCTGATGTTTGCCTTCCTAGACAAACATTTCCAGTTTGTTGCCCTTCCTTTTGGCTTTGCTACAGCTCCCATAATTTTCACAAAGGTTGGGGGCGTGTCCGGGCAGCGGCCATGATCGGTCGCAATACTAGCAGCTGTGCATTAGAATAATACAATCCGCCGTGTATTAGGAGGATTATCTGACAATCTGCACCTACTTTACTTTACTAAGAATCCGTCAGGATCACTGCATCGTTGGATACCTCTATATCTGTATTGCCTGCAGTCTAGTCCAGACCGTTGAGGTTATGGCGGCCCGCGTAGGGAAGGCCTCAACACCCACCCCATTCATACGGGTACAGAGTGAGCGATTCTCACTCCCGCAACCACTGAGAGCTAAGATGTCCCCTTCTTCAATGGAGAGGCAGCTATCCGAAGAAACCCTGTCAAGTATGTTTGAGGAACATTTCCACAACCTCCACTTATTAATCAAAAGTGGTTATGGTGGCACCGCTAACCTGAATACGTCGGTGCAAGTTGGCCAGTCACAGGAAGAAGTGGAGCTACCTAGGCCGGCGGAGACCCCAATTGCTTCAAAGTTAGGAAAAGAGATCTTCCCTAAAAGCTACACCGGGATCACAAAGGATGCAGCAGTGGAGGCTTTAGCCTCCCCGGACGGCACAGGCGCCCCACCGCCATTCTTGAATCTCAGAGAGGCTGACCCCGTGGTTTGTTATGAGCGGATTGGGGACCGGATCGCTCCTGAGGCGACATTAGCCTGGACATATCAGGGAGGCACTTACCGGCACATAACGCCGACTCGCAGACCCACGCAGCAGAGCTCCATGCATACCAACGCAGCGACCATAGCAAGCGGCAGTAAGAAAGTCTGTCTTGTGCGGCCAGATGCGAGGATACCACGGATCATTTCAAAGAAGCCCCTCTTCACAATCCTCCACTATGTCCCCACTTGGATTAGACTTGGGACAAGTAGCGGAGCTCAAGTAATGGGCACATCAAAAGGCATGTTCCACCTCCAGTCCCTATTATTCAACCCCATGGACCCAGCTGGAATCGGCTGATGACTTTATACAGCACTGTTGAGCCGGTGAGACTTCTCTTGCCTACGGGGTTACTTTGCAGTCTAGGAGGAGACTGAATGTTGTTTGCTTTTTTTTTTTTCCTCCCTTTTTCTTCTGTGCACAAGACTATTGAAAAAGACTTGAATGAGACATTGCCTAAGTTGGGGACTATCTACAGCACCATACGCATGTTACATTTTGTTGCCTATTTATGCATAGCTGTTTATTGTTCTGGTGTAGGACGTGTGTAACTGTTTGCCTTGATGGACACTGAGTTTATGCCGCTCACACTAAGATAATATATAAGTTGGATAGAACCATAGTGGCAGCGTCAGGATCACAGTGTACTACCCACCCAGATACTCCAGTTAGCATTAATTCTGAGAGCTATGTCTAGGTACACCCCAAGCCAGCACAATAGGTCCTTTTGTGCCTTAGAGCATATTATTTAGCTGTTTATGCTTAATGCCTAACATATAGTACATAGCAGATAGCTTCATTACAAATGTACTCTTTGTGTATGTTTAACTGGTCTCAAGGTAGGCATATGTTCAGTTCCATGTTTACGTATATATCCTACCCACTTCTCTTACTCAGTGTCCTATGATGTTAAACTGTTGCTGACAAGCGCGCTCCCTCCCTTCACGCTACTTACTCTAGAGATTTAATTATTTGTATACTTAGTTAGTCCCTAATAGATGTTATACCTACAGCCCATAGCTTCTCACTTAGCGGTCTACAGCACAACCGCCTCTATGCTTAGGGGTTCGACAGCCTGATACACTAGAATCTCGTGCCTAATGGTTTAATAGCTCAAAGTGGTTACCCTGTTTGGGGTCTATGTTTAATTTTACCAAACACTCGTCATAACTTATAAGCATTGTATTTCACTTATGATGTTATTTTGTGTTTAATCAACTGTTTACATTCTATATCAAACCTACATTAAGTAAGCTTATTTTGAAAAATGAGGTTAACTTCTATCTGCATAACTGGGTGATTACTTATATGCTAAGCTTGATACTCGTTACGCATATTTTATTGCGATTTTCCTATGTTGTAGTCACTGCGTATTTACTCGCTTGTATCATCTTTTCAACCTCAATAAAAAATTTATTAAAAAAAAAAAAAAATGTTCACAAAGGTTCTGGGGGCTCTTCTGGCAGGTCTCAGGGCATTGCTGTGGTGCCTTATTTGGACGACATCTTGGTTCAAGCTCCATCTTTTCATCTAGCAAGATCTCATACAGAGATGTTGTTGTCCCTTGTATGTTCCCACGGGTGGAAAGTGAATCTGGGAAATAGTTCCCTTGTATCAGATACAAGGGTGTGTTTCTTAGGAACAATTATAGATTCCCTGTCCATGAAGATTTTTCTGACGGACGTCAGAAAATCCAAACTTCTTGCTTCGTTCCTTTCTCTCCAGTCTGCTATTTGTCTATCAGTGGCTCAATGCATGGAGGTGATTGGTCTGATCGTTGCTTCTATGAACATCATTCCTTTTGCTCAGTTCCATCTGAGACCTCTGCAACTATGCATGCTCTGTCAATTGAAAGGAGACCATTGAAATCTCTCACAGAGGATAGTTCTGGATCCTCTAACAAAAGACTCTCTCTTGTGGTAGATGTCTCAGGACCATCTGTCTTGAAGCACATGTTTCCAGAGACCTTCCTGGGTGATTGTGACCACTGATGCCAGTCTATCAGGCTGGGGAGCAGTTTGGGGATCCTTAAAAATGCAGGGTCTGTGGACTCAGGAGGAGTCTTCTCTTCCTATAAACATCTTAGAGTTGAGAGCAGTCTTCAATGCTATGACAGCTTAGCCTCAACTAGCCTCACTCCGGTTTATCAGATTTCAGTTGGACAACATCACTTTGGTGGCCTACATCAATCACCAGGGAGCTCTTTAGCAATGAAGGAGGTGACTCGCATTCTCCAGTGGGCGGAGTCTCACGATTGCCATCTCTCTGCCATCCAGGGGTGGACAATTGGGAAGTGGATTTTCTAAGCAGACAGACTTTTCATCCAGGGGAGTGGGCTCTCCACCCAGAGGTTTTCACAATGATAACCCTCAGGTGGGGGGTTCCGGAGTTGGATCTGATGGCATCTCGTCAAAACTCCAAGCTTCCAAAGTACGGTTCAAGGTCAAGAGATCCTCAAGCCATTCTGATAGACGCTCTGGCGGTTCCTTGGATCTTCAATCTAGCATACCTGTTTCCTCCGTTTGCCCTCCTTCCACGAGACATTGCTCGTGTCAAGCAGGAGAGAGCGTCTGTGATCCTAATAGCTCATGCATGGCCTCGCAGGATCTGGTAAAGATATCATCTCTTCCTCCTTGAAGGTTTCCTCTGAGGAAGGACCTTCTACTTCAGGGTCCCTTCCTTCATCCAAATCTAAATTCTCTGAAGCTGACTGCTTGGAGATTGAATGCCTAGTTTTGGCTAGATGTGGCTTTTCTGATTAAGTCATAGATACCATGCTTCAGGCTCGTAAGGCTGTTACTCATAGAATTTATCATAGGGTATGGCGTAAATACCTTTTTTGGTGTGATTCAAAGGGGTTCTCTTGGGACAGAGTAAAGATTAAGAGAATCAAGCTTGTGTTTAAATCTGTTGCTCCTCCTTGGAGCCTTAATCTTGTTCTTAAAGTTTTGCAACAGGCTCCGTTTGAGCCGATGCATTCTGTCGACATTAAATTACTATCTTGGAAGGTTCTGTTTCTTATTGCTATTTCTTCTGCTCGCAGAGTTTCCGAACTTTTGGCTCTGCAGTGTGATTCACCTTGTTTTTCATGCTGATAAGGCGGTCTTTCGTACTAAGCTGGGATTTCTCCCAAAGGAATTGTCGGATCGCATTATTAATCAGGAAATTGTTGTTCCTTCTTTTTGTCCTAATCCTTCTTCCCAGAAGGAAGTTGTTACGGTACCAACTGTGTACCAAGGGTTAACCCCAGATGAACAATGTCCTGCATAGACAATCAGCAATTCACAACCCAGCCAGTTTCAGGTTTAAAACAGAATGACAACTTTATTTGAAGGCAGCACACAGATTTATACAGGTTTTTGACCCCCCCTCAGATGGGGGTTGAAAGAATGTTGTACATTAGATAAAAGGGAGAAGCGCCCTTGACATGATACAATAGGATTATATTACTTAAACACTTCAACCACAGGACACTCTTGACTCTCCTTATCACTTAGGCGTTTTCTCTCTGGGGGTGATCAAACAATAGAATGCTAAGCATTAATTAGATTGTAGCTGGAGCCAGCCACTTGTGGTTAGAAAATAAAGTTAACACTTTCAGTCCTGACTGAAGGGTCTGTCACATAGCTCCCCCCTTGTGGAACACTCCGGCAGACCCGGCTTGACCCTTTTGCGGGTCAACCTGGGGATGACCGGACTAAGGGGTGGTAGGCATGTCAGTTTGCTGGGACAATCCATCTGTATTCCCGTTATGAGAGAGAATCCCTGTCTGTATAAATAAGGGTTCAACCTCTTCAGTGCCCCGACTAGGGCTAAACAGTCCTTCAAAATATCATCGGCTTCTTTACGTGGTTTTTGTACCTGCTCTTTATAGGTATCCACAATCCCTTCATACTGACATAGGGTGCCCTTGAGTTGCTGCACCTCCCTATGAGCCAGCGTCAGCTTCTCCTCCAGTGTCACTAAGTTTGTCCTTAATGTTTCATGTTCCACTCTCAAGCTGGTGTTTTCTGCAGTCTGTCGGTGCAGCTTGTCTAGCAGAGATTCCTGTTCTAAACGTGCTTTTTCCTCTGCACTCCTCTTCTCTCCCGCTAGCACTGTTACATGATTATTTAACGTGACCATTTTATCCTCTACGTGACTCTTCTCCTTCATCAGCGCATTGTAACGTGACTCCCACATATCAATAGCGGATAGAGATTTACTGAGCTCAGCGTCCTGGGGCTTAGCAGCAGGGGGGTCAGTCTCTGCTGCACGGATCTGAGCATGGGTAGTCACAGGGTTAACATCAGCGGGACCCATGGGAGCATAGGCAGAAACAAGGGGGACCAAGGTATTTCCAAGGAGAACATCAGCTGGTAAATCCTTCATGACCCCCACATTCACAGGTCTAGCGCCCCCTCCCCAATCCAAATGCACCCTGGCAACAGGCAGGCGGAACACAGTGCCCCCTGCTACCCTCACAGCCACAGTGTCTCCTGTGTGCTGTTTCTCAGACACCAAGTTCTTTCGAAGCAAGGTCATGGTAGCACCAGTATCCCGTAGACCACTGACCTCCTTCCCATTCACTTTAACCAGTTGCCGGTTATTCCGGTGGGCAGCTTGCACAAGGTCTGCCTCATGTAGGATGCCCCAGCATTCTTGCGCCTCTACGTAGCGGGCCGCAGGCTGAGGATTACGTGGGATTCCGCTAGCGGGTCTTCTCCAGGACTGTGCTTGGTTCGCTGCGTTTAGGGGACACTCTGGTCTTTTGTGCCCTAGTTGCTTACATCCAAAGCACCGAATAGGTTGTGAGTAGCCCCGCGAATTGAACCAGGCTCTCTGAGGGTAGTTCGTGGCCCGAGACCGTGTGGTATAGCGGTGCGCTGGGGGTTGGTAACTGGCAGGTGCTGGGGTGACTGGGGGTCTGTACTCCACTCTGGCAGGGGGCTTAGTGGTAGCAGTGTCCAGTTTGCGGGCATCCGTATGCTCATCTGCCAAGCGAGCCGCTTCATGCAGGGTGGAGGGTTTACGGTCCCGAACCCACTCTCGAACTCCTGCGGGTAACTTGTCGAAGCAATGTTCCAACAGGAATAGCTGCAGCACCTCTTCCCCAGATACGGCTTGGCACCCCGCTATCCAGTGAGCTGCTGTGCGGTGCACCTTACATGCCCACTCAAGGTAGGAATCTCCAGCTACTTTAACAGTGTCTCTGAACCGCCTCCGGTATGCCTCCGGTGTAACCGCATACCTGGAGAGCAGAGCCTCTTTTACAGTATTATAATCCCCGACTTCCTCATCTGGAATGGCCCGAAAAGCCTCACTGGCCCGGCCGGATAATTTTCCGGATAATATCGTGACCCAGTCCTCTGCGGGTACCTTGTGTAGTGCACATTGCCTCTCAAAATCTGCAAGGTACCCATCAATCTCTCCTTCTGTTTCCAGGAAGTTTTGAAAAGCTGCAAAATTTACTTTTCCCTTTTCCACTGGGGTTGCTGTGACTTGGGCTGCTGCAGCGCCGCTTTGGCGAAGTAGGTTGGCCTCCACAGCTGCTATGACCCGGTCGATAATTTCGGCAGATGGGTTGGGGCCATAATATGCCAGTCTTATTTTAACCGCCCGATCAAAGCTTGCTTCTTCAGGGGTTCTGTCTGATATGCTGAGCCCATTGGTTCCTTCTGTCCCTGGTACTCTTTCCATCTTAGTCAGTATTGTAATAATCCCCCTCTTCCTGAGGTTACTGGCTTGTGTAGTTGCTCTTCTGGGCGATAAGGTTCATTCCGTCGCTTGCCACCAATGTTACGGTACCAACTGTGTACCAAGGGTTAACCCCAGATGAACAATGTCCTGCATAGACAATCAGCAATTCACAACCCAGCCAGTTTCAGGTTTAAAACAGAATGACAACTTTATTTGAAGGCAGCACACAGATTTATACAGGTTTTTGACCCCCCCTCAGATGGGGGTTGAAAGAATGTTGTACATTAGATAAAAGGGAGAAGCGCCCTTGACATGATACAATAGGATTATATTACTTAAACACTTCAACCACAGGACACTCTTGACTCTCCTTATCACTTAGGCGTTTTCTCTCTGGGGGTGATCAAACAATAGAATGCTAAGCATTAATTAGATTGTAGCTGGAGCCAGCCACTTGTGGTTAGAAAATAAAGTTAACACTTTCAGTCCTGACTGAAGGGTCTGTCACAGAAGTCTTTTGCATAATTTGGACGTTGTGAAATGAAATTAAATTTGAATAAACTTGCACTGAAAAAAAATAGATTATGCTTCACATTAGAAAACAGGCAATCCTAAACCTGATACAATAAGAGAGTGTTAAAAAAGGGGGATACTTAATGTAAAGCACCCAAAAAATAGGCTTAAAATCTAAAAATGTCAAGTATAAAAGGTTATGCTGAAATAATTGTTTATAAAAATAATTCAATATCTATTTGGATATAAATTTTGTGTTAGTATGCCTCAGATGTATATAAACAATATGTATATAAACAATATACAAAAAGGAAATGTAATAGACATGTACTCCACGCAAATGGTATATATAAAAAATACAATATTTTATTAAAAGAGATAAAAATAAATTATATAACTAAATCATGCATGATTGACAAAGTTGTATATTTAGGTAGTACTACTATAGAATACTTTAAAAAAATATATATATATGTTCCTTCAAAAAATGTTCCTTTAAAAAAAAAAAAAAAAATATATATATATATATATATATGTCCCTTTAAAAATGTCTCTGGAAAAAAAACGGAAGATTCAAAGTCAATATGCACAGGAACAGTGCGTGTGTGCGAACAAGAAAGTTCATAAACTAGATAATGTACAACAGTTAATTTGTTGGGATATATAACTTCCTCTTATACGTTGCCTCAGATGTATATAAACAATATACGAAAAGGAAATGTAATAGACATGTACTCCATGCAAATGGAATATATAAAAAAATACAATATTTTATTGAAAGAAATAAAAATAAATTCTATAACTAAATCATGCATGATTGACAAAGTCGTATATTTAGGTAGTACTACTATAGAATACTTTAAAAAAAAAAAAAAAAAATATATATATATATATATATATATGTTCCTTCAAAAAATGTTCCTTTAAAAAATATATATATATAAACATGTTCCTTTAAAAATGTCTCTGGAAAAAAACGGAAGATTCAAAGTCAATATGCACAGGAACAGTGCGTGTGTGCGAACAAGACAGTTCATAAACTAGATAATGTTAATTTGTTGGGATATATAACTTCCTCTTATACGTTAAGACATGTGGCTTATAAGCTGTGATGTTACATCACTTTATACTATCATTGAGCACTCACATGGAATTGAAGCTGTCAATTATTTTTTAGAAAAAGATTCGGATATTAAAATTGAACAAAGAAATTTTATATTAGAAAGCATTGAATTTATTCTTAGTCACAATTTTTTTTATTTGATCATTATTTCTATGTACAGATATGTGGTACAGCCATGGGGACATACGGCTAGATTTGGAGTTTGGCGGTAGATGGGTTGCTAACGCCACACGTGTTTTATGTCTAACGCACGGCATTGTTTGACTCCGGTATTTCGAGTACAAAAAAGAGCATCTAACGATGCTCCTAACGCGTGTATGTCACATGCGGAATCCTGCCCGCGTTAGACAGTCTCCCATAGAGATCAATGGAAAAGCAAAAAAATAGCTTTTTTCACCTAACACTCGATCTCGCGAGAATACGCACAGCTCGGTCATATGACGCATACCACATCATGCACAACAATAACACGCCGCAAATGTCACAACAACAATCAATCAACAAAGCACACAAGCATTACACATTCACAAGCGAGGGGATTTGAAATAAAATTTAATACGGGGAATACGCATATACTTTAAGATGCGGAAATTCGCTAAATAACAACAAGGAATAAAAAATATATACATACACTAGAAAAATAATCGCATTCAATATCACTATATATTAGGACAAACATACATATACAACACTTCACTAATACCACACCATCGCAAATTCACATTTAAACAGAATACTATTGGACAATGTTAGAGAAAACGAGCACTATGACATCATCGCATTCTACACATTCCACAAATACTAACTCAAAATGAGCATGCGCAAATTCACACAACTAATACACATTGCACTAATATTAATTGCTAATAAAGCACACCTGAACACAATTTACAACGGAAATCGGTACATCATTAAACATTTACACAGGGTATATAAGCACCACACAAGCAGGGCTTCTTTGACTGTGTTGCTGGTGGGTCTTTGGAGATTGGAGGTTTAAGATTAGAGAGTTTGTGCATTATTGTGAGTGAGTTAGTGTTAGCGTGAGAGAGTCAGTTGTTAGTGTTATCGTGAGTGAGTTAGTGGGAGTTAGTGGGAGTGGGAGAGAGTCTGTTAGTGGGAGCGTGAGTGAGTTAGTGGTAGTGGGAGTTGTTAGTGAGAGTTGTTAGTGGGAGCGTGAGTTAGTGGTAGTTAGTGAGAGTTAGTGGGAGTGTTTGTTAGTGAGAATTAGTAGTAGTGTGTTAGTGAGAATTAGTAGTAGTGTGAGTTAGCGAGCGAGTGATTTTTCTGAACACTTAACACATTTACACGCAAACACATTCAATACATACATACACTTATCAATAACACTACATACACTCCATACCCCCTACCCCCTCATACTACACTCCATACCCCATTCCCTGTAGTCCCATTCCCTTTCATCCCATTTACTCTTATCCCATACCCCATACCCATCCCATACCCATCCCCTAGTTACATTTAGTTTACATATCCTCCTTTTAGTCTTCTTCTTCTTTTGGTTTATTTAAATACTCCTTACCCTCTTTGTTTTTTTAGATCCCTCTCACACTTTCAGCACTTTTTTTGTCTTTTTAGTTCTTTATTTTGACCCCCTTTCATTTCATCACACTCACTTTTTGTTTGATTATTTGGGGTTTAGTTTAGGGAACAGATGGAGGGCAGGCAGGGGAGAGGTAGAGGGGGGAGGAGAGGGAGGGGGAGAGGAACAGGGCAGGAAGGGGGGCAGGAAGGGGGGCAGGAAGCGGGGGTGGAAGCGGTGGGTGGACCCAGCCACTTGGTTCAAGATGAACAAGTGGCTGGGCCCAGTGGCGGACAGAGTAGGGCTTCACAGTCCGGGAAACAGAGGGCATCGTCACAGGGGAAGGCCAAGGCGACTAGGGAGGCGAGGTTTTCGATGGAGGAGAAGGAGGCCCTCGTAGAGGCCTATATGGCCAGGTATAGGAGGCTGCAGCACCAGAAGACTACCCCGACTGACAAGAGGAGGCTCTGGAATGAGATAAGGAATGCAGTCAATGCAGTGGGTGGCCGGAACAGAGATCTGGATTCGATAAAACATTGCTACCGGGACTGTAAGATGGATCTCAAGAAAAAGTTAAGCCTGGAGGCCCGACATTCCGCAGGAACCGGTGGCGGACCTGCCCTGGAAATAGAGTACTGCCGATGGGAGGAAATGTTGCGGCCCAGCATCTCCGAGGTGGATGTAGTCGGTATCGGAGGAATTGATACCGGGAACCTGCCATTCTCATCTGACGGTAAGCTCATTGAAGAATAAATTCACATACGAATGTATTTCAAGGGACACTATACGCAAACCTTTACTTTCATGATTGAGGTAGCGAATACAATTTGACAAAACATTCAAATGTACTTATATTACCTAATTTGAATCATTCTTGAGATATATTTTAATGAAGAAATAGCCATGCACACGGTGAAACAATCACAGGAGGCAGCTATATTCAGCTAACAATCAGCATCTTATAAGCATATTTAGATATGCTTTTCAGCAAAGAATATCCAGAGAATGAAGCTAATTAGATAAGAAAAGTACATTAGAAAGTTGATTATAAATGTATGCTTCTAAATCATGAAAGATAAAACATTGGGTTTCATGTCCCTTTAAGGATCAGATTAATGCTATAACGTTGTTTACACGCATTCACAATTACTTTGCGGTTACATCAGTATCTAGGCTATAGGTTAGGTGTGCATTTAAACAGACTTAAAACAAATGCTAAAACATTCAGATTGACCAGAGATATCACAAACACGGTTTAGAAAATGCGGAAATCGTATTGATTGTTAGATTTCAAAGTGGATTAATGATTCTGCATTTGTAATTGTATCGTAAGCTAAGTAATTTAAAGCTTGATTTGCAAATATGCTAATATATACATTTTTTTTTTTTCTAATATACAGAGTCTGGGGAGGAGGCAGCACAAGAAATACAGCCTCCTCCATCTCCCCGGGATGAGAGTGGTGGGGAGGAATTTCCACTTCGGAGGGAAGAGAACCCCGTGACGAAGAGGGCACGGAAGCAGATGAAGAGGCCCCGGAAGCAGAGGAGGAGTCCGCGGAACCAGAGGCCCCTCAAGGACCCGCACACCGCCGTGCACGGGCACCCCGCCGTGCACGGGTACCCCGCCAAGCACAACAAGAGGAAATAGCGGAGGTGCGGGTTCTACTGGACTGCATAGACCAGATGCGTAACTCCCGGATACAAAATATCGAAGGCCGAACTCGAATTATTGATGGACAAAATCAAATAATTGAAGGCCAAAACCAAATAATAAACATACTTAATAGAATCGAACAAGGGCAAAACAGAATCATTAATCTACACCAAGAGATGTTCAATTTTTTCCGGGAGGCGCATGCTGGTCTGCCTCCTGGTCTGCCTCCTGCTGCTGGGCCTCCTGCTGCTGGGCCTCTTGCTGCTGGGCCTCCTCCTGCTGGCCCATCTCCTCCTGCCGGCCCATCTACTCCTCTTCAGCCATCTTCTCCTCCTCAGCCATCTTCTCCTCCTCAGCCATCTTCTCCTCCTCACCTTGGTCGTCCCAGTACTCTTCCTTCCACTCTTCCCACAACATCTCCAAGGAGAACTCTTCGGAGTCGGCAGTTGCCCCTCCCAGAGCCTCAGCCCCGTGGGAAGAGGGGAAGGAAGAGGAAGTAAGTATTTTTTTTCATGTTTAATGTTTTTTTTATTTAATGTGTAATGGATAGGTATGTGATGATGTGGTTTTCATACACTTGTGGACCACACTCTGTATATAATCTACTTCTATGGGACCGGGTCCATGGAGGCAGATTGTTTGCAGAGTGTGGGTTATAAGTGTGTGAAAACCACATCATCACATACCTATCCTTGTTCATGATATTGATTGGTTTCTGTGATGTGATGTCCAAACTGTTTCCCGAATCGCAAACAAAATTACCATTACAATTATCCATGATGGCATATTACTGTTTGAATGCCAATAACACAGCTTAAAGGGACAGTCAGAAAATTATTGATTACAAAGAAAACACTGTATTACGCATTATCAAGTTGGAAACAACAAAACATGGAGAAATACGTGTGACTTATGTGCTTACCCTTGTATCTATGACTATGAAAAATGACCACTTATTTGTTGTTCTGACATAACAACATTTTAGATATCAATGATCAATACATGGTAAATAATATGCTGTATGAGCACAAGGTTTTACATATACAAATGCTATCCAAATGCCCTCTAGTGGTCAAATTGCATAATGATTACATGCACTCTTCAAGCTCGAAGAAATGAGCACACGAACCTCATAGGTTTAGCTAGCAAATTAAAATAAACACAGACAAATGATTAATTGGTGAGAAACATTTGATATTACAAAATTGACTTTTAGAATAATGCAAAACATTATTTGTTTTCTAAACTGTCCCTTTAACAAAATTACATATGCTAACATATATTTGAAGATTGTTGGTATATCTACATGTACTTGTTCAAACAATAAATATTGAAATCAGATTTATATTGACGTGTTAAATAAAGTCTATTTTCTTAAAGAGACATTATTGTGTTAATTTATTTTTAGAAAGACATTTGTTTTAACAATGAATATGGTTTAAAGTCCTTTTAGGAGTGGGGGGTGAAAATATGCTAACAATAATATATTTGAAGATTAACCAATGTGGAACTCATACATGATACAAAAATCAACATTTGCATTAAAGGGACAGTATACTATATTTTTAACAGAACTGTATGTAATAGACACTACTAGAAACAACAAGATTAACATATACTGATATCAATATTACAAAGCTTCAAACACTTTCAAAGAAAATCGGGTTAGCTCTATTGAAAATATAGATGAACCCCCATTACAACCGTAAAACAAGACAATACACCATCATACACAAAACAGGAGAAAGCTGGAGATGGTACTCACATGAAACTTAGAGGCTTGGCGAGGAGTCTGATAATTAATTACATTTTATTTGAACAGAAGCAAAATGAAACGTGTATTTGTTAAACAATGGACTATCTAACTAGAGACCAAATTAAAAGATTTCATTTATAATGTGAGTGTCTAATGAACCTTTAATAAAATATACAACGAAATTACATTTAGAAGAAGTCGGCATCATATATTTAGCATATGATAAAGCTAAATGCATATTGATTACTTTATTCTAACACAATAGCGCATATTTATTAATTAGATATCTTTAACATTAAACACAACAGTAATTTTTCTGAAAAAGGAACATATTGTTGACAAACATATTAAACAACATGGACTATAGAGATTTGCACTTGCCTCGAAATATCATATGCATGAAAACATTTTGCTTTCGTTCGTTTATTCAACCAGACATCCAGCAAAAGAGAATGTGGTGGTCTTTATCAGCTACGGGTCAACAATGTAACATGATGCAAATAATACATATTCGCAAGGTTTTTAAAATTGGCTTCAGTCACAAACGTGTTTAACGTGCACAAACAAATATTGCGGGACTACGTAATACAATCAGACGTTTTTTTACCTTTGCATGTGACGTCTTAACATGGCGCTTCCTTGATCACGTAAGAACGCCATCCAATAAAAGGCACATTCTTGATCACGTAAGAACGCCAAAAAAAAAAGGCGCATCCTTGATCGCGTCAAAACGCCATCCAATAAAAGGCACATTCTTGATCACGTAAGAACGTCAGTCAATACAAGGAATCATTGGACAGCCTGGCAGGTGACGTCTTAAGCAACATGGCGCATCCGAGATCGCTGAAAAACCGCAGCCAATACAAGGACTCAGTTGACAGCTTGGCATATCACTAAGAAACGTATTTATATTTTAGGAACTAGTATGTGTCTAGATTGCTATCTAGGAATGTCACGAAATCATGAATCATCTTTTCGGACTTGACTGTCCCTTGAACTATAGCTATGGTGTATATCTTTAACATTTAAAAGATACACATGAGAAATACATATGCCATTGATGTTTTAAGATATGTTTTGATTGTTTTGGAATAACAATAATGATACATGTATTGATTAAACGTGTCATTTATTCAAGTTTAAATATGGTCAGCCTACCTATAGCCATATATGGGAGGAGAAGTATTTTATTAACATATTTGATAAAAAATATTCATCATCTAAAATATTTGCATTACACACAGAGATTTATTTGGTTACACTTTTACAATAAGATAGAATTGAAAATGAAATACATGTGCTGTCAACATTACAATAAGATTGTTTATTAATAAGATTATATGTCCTTGTTCATGTAAAAAGGACAAAAACGCTTTAGAAATGGAAATACATTCATTAACAATTGTGCTCACCATCACTTAAAGGGACATTATTTTGTTTTTAAAAAGAGGATACACATAGACAATACTATTTCAATAAAATGAACACTTTACAGGGATTATATCATTGTATCAATCCTCAGATCATTTGTTAAAGGTGCATCAATTCATGCAGAGTTTCTAAATACACACATGGATGTGAAAATTGAAATATACATATATACACAAATAACAATCTATATATACATATATAAAACAATTACTATGCTAATCATAATCATGCAATGATAAAGCTTTGAGAAAAATATATAAAGACAAATAATAAGATTACATTGGAGATGTTAATCTTAAAGTCATTTACAATTGTCTTACATATATGATTTTTGAAAAACCATTATTTTTGGTAGGTCCCTTTAAGGATCAACCAGATAAACTAGAGCTTTCAAAAAATAACATGAAGAATGAGGACAAAGAATCGTGCAATGACATGTCTTTTATTAGTATGTAAGAAAACATCAACAACGTTTAGAAATAATCTTGTAAAAATAAGGAATATTTGAGCCATATGACAAGGTAACAGAGTGCATCACAGTCCATGAAGAGAGTTGCCAAGGGCCACGATAGCCCCATTGGAGACATATGACAAGGTAACACAGTGCATCACAGTCCATGAAGAGAGTTGCCAAGGGCCACCATAGCCCCATTGGAGACATATGACAAGGTAACAGAGTGCATCACAGTCCATGAAGAGAGTTGCCAAGGGCCACCATAGCCCCATTGGAGACATATGACAAGGTAACAGAGTGCATCACAGTCCATGAAGAGAGTTGCCAAGGGCCACCATAGCCCCATTGGAGACATATGACAAGGTAACACAGTGCATCACAGTCCATGAAGAGAGTTGCCAAGGGCCACCATAGCCCCATTGGAGACATATGACAAGGTAAAAGAGTGCAACAGGCACAACAATAAACTTAGAAAAAGGCCAAATGGCAACAATAACAAAAACATCAACATGTGGACAGAGGATTCTTATCTGCGACCTTGGAGCATCTCCAGATCCTCCACTTACTGGTCATCCTCTTCATCGTCCTGTGCATGTCCAGCTCCAGATTCAGGCCTTGAAGTTAATCGCATGATTTCACGCAGAGTCAAGTCCTGAACCCGGAGCTGGGCCTGCATGGTGTCGTTCATCCCTCTCAGGACAGCTGCGTTCCTCAACACGGCCTGCTCTACTCGTGCTATACCTTCTAGCATGAGCCATGCTGAGTCACAGCCTAAAATAAAGAATAAATCAAATATTAAGGATAATTACACAACTGAAGAAAAAATAAGCAAATATACATTGTCATCATAAAGACAAATCATTCTTTACATCAATTTGTTTAAATTGATTCTTTACACATTAAATATGTTATTCAGACAGACCGAAATCATTAAAGGGACAGTTTACTCAAACATGTTGTCCCCTTTAATTGGTTTTCGATGATCCACTTATACAGCTTGAGTGTATCAAATCTTGTTAAAGGATTTACATTGTACTTACATTAGCAATTTAAATATTTTAATTATACTGTGGTAGGCACACCTATCCTTAAACATTTTGGCGTTGAGGACAAGCTGTGTAAACATAGCAACCTGAAGAAATTACATTCCCACTGGGTTAAACAATAGATAATGTATCAACATTTGTACATAAATTGTTGGATCCAAGTAGTGGTGATTGGTATATGTAGTGATATCAAATTAAAGGGACACTGAACCTAAATATTTAATTGACTGATTCAGATAGAGCATGACATTACAAATATGTAAAAATTAAACATATTCTTTCAATGTTAGAATTCTCTAGCTAGATTTTGAATGCAAGAATGTAGGTTTTTAGGGCAGGCCATATTTGTTTATCAACTTTGGTTGTCCCTGCTGGTTGATGGATACATTCATCCAACAATAAAGAAATTATGTCCACAATTATTTTCTATTTAAAATTAATTCTAGGCATTTCTTTGTTTCAATAAAGATAGCAAGAGAATGAAGAATAATTCATAAGAGTAGTAAATTATAAATTTGATTAACATTGCATGCTCTATTTGAATCACAATAGAAACAATTTTCCTTCAGTGTACCTTTAAGTATCTTATAATGTTGATTTTGAATGATACTTACAGCTGTGCCTGGGAAGGACAATCCGACACCCAGGACAATGAAGGTTGAGACAGGGGGAGGGATGGGATTGTGTTGGGGAGGGATGGGATTGTGTTGGGGAGGGATGGGATTGGATTGGGGAGTGATGAGCTGCTGCTCCGGGGTAGGCCGTACAGCTGGGGAGTGGTGAGTTGGGGTCTGGGCAGCTGTACGGCCCATAATACGTGGAGAGCGGCGAAGGGTGGTGAAGGGGCGTTTTTTGGGAGGGACAGGAAATGACAAATGGGAAGGGCCGGCAGGGGTCTGGGCCTGGGCAGGGGTCTGGGCCTGGGCATGGGCAGGGGTCTGGGCCTGGGCAGTGGTCTGGGCATGGGCAGGGGTCTGGGCCTGGGCAGTGGTCTGGGCATGGGCAGGGGTCTGGGCCTGGGCAGTGGTCTGGGCATGGGCAGGGGTCTGTGACTGGTCAGGGGACTGGGCAGGGGCGGAAACCAGATGACCAGAGGTGGAGGATCCATCTGAAAAAAATAATCCAAATATATTAACATCTCATACATCATGAAATCAAATCAACGCATCTCAAATTGATTATGTTTTCTATATACTTCGAAGTGTGTTTGAATTTCTAAACAATTATGAAATGAGGATATGGTATGCATATAGGCACTCAGATGAATATCAATGACTGTCTGTACAATTATAACATTATTATTGTGTTTTGGCCTGGAATATGCATGTGACATAATGATGGCATGAATTATAAATTTAAAAAAAAAAATAATAATTTGTCATGCTGCCTGATATAGAAAGGGGGCAGTAGTGTATTTGAACAGACAAATAATCTTCCTTTTTAAAGTGCAAAAGCTGTAGACTTTGAATGTCTTCAATAAAATGATTTCCAATAAAGCAACATGTTGGAAACATGATAGATATATTTCACATACCATCAGACTTCAAGGCAGCCTCTTCCTCCTCCGTCACACATGTTACATCAATCTTTGTAAAACATAACATGTTGTGTACACGTTAAGATCAGATATTATAACATATGTTACTGTTGATCAAAGACACACATCAATGTTGCATTAAAGATATACACACCCAAAGTTATGATTTACATCATTTTGATGGAGCATACAAATTACATTAGATTTGTTATTCTCAATGATTCATATTTTCGATGTATTATTTGTATTATTTTAAAAATCATAAAAGCATAGTACATAGAACATTTAAGATTTCTCATGTGTGTATCACTTGATGACTGTTGTCAAAAATGAACATGGAAACAAACATATGCTATACATCTTCTGAATAACAAATGTGTAGACTAAGAAAGTTTTAATTATTAATCTTTCAATATTCTAAGAAAATTAGGCCTAGATTTGGAGTTCGGCGGTAAAAGGGCTGTTAACGCTCCGCGGGCTTTTTTCTGGCCGCACCATAAATTTAACTCTGGTATCGAGAGTTAAAACAAATGCTGCGTTAGGCTCCAAAAAAGGAGCGTAGAGCATTTTTACCGCAAAAGCAACTCTCGATACCAGAGTTGCTTACGGACGCGGCCGGCCTCAAAAACGTGCTCGTGCACGATTCTCCCATAGGAAACAATGGGACTGTTTGAGCTGAAAAAAAACCTAACACCTGCAAAAAAGCAGCGTTCAGCTCCTAACGCAGCCCCATTGATTCCTATGGGGAAACACTTCCTACGTCTGCACCTAACACCCTAACATGTACCCCGAGTCTAAACACCCCTAATCTTACACTTATTAACCCCTAATCTGCCGCCCCCGCTATCGCTGACCCCTGCATATTTTTTTTAACCCCTAATCTGCCACTCCGTAAAACGCCGCCACCTACGTTATCCCTATGTACCCCTAATCTGCTGCCCTAACATCGCCGACCCCTATGTTATATTTATTAACCCCTAATCTGCCCCCCACAACGTCGCCGACACCTACCTACACTTATTAACCCCTAATCTGCCGAGCGGACCTGAGCGCTACTATAATAAAGTTATTAACCCCTAATCCGCCTCACTAACCCTATCATAAATAGTATTAACCCCTAATCTGCCCTCCCTAACATCGCCGACACCTACCTTCAATTATTAACCCCTAAACTTCCGATCGGAGCTCACCGCTATTCTAATAAATGTATTAACCCCTAAAGCTAAGTCTAACCCTAACACTAACACCCCCCTAAGTTAAATATAATTTACATCTAACGAAATTAATTAACTCTTATTAAATAACTTATTCCTATTTAAAGCTAAATACTTACCTGTAAAATAAATCCTAATATAGCTACAATATAAATTATAATTATATTATAGCTATTTTAGGATTAATATTTATTTTACAGGCAACTTTGTAATTATTTTAACCAGGTACAATAGCTATTAAATAGTTATTAACTATTTAATAGTTACCTAGTTAAAATAATAACAAATTTACCTGTAAAATAAATCCTAACCTAAGTTATAATTAAACCTAACACTACCCTATCAATAAAATAATTAAATAAACTACCTACAATTACCTACAATTAACCTAACACTACACTATCAATAAATAAAAAAGAACTAAGTTACAGAAAATAAAAAAATATTTACAAACATAAGAAAAATATTACAACAATTTTAAACTAATTACACCTACTCTAAGCCCCCTAATAAAATAACAAAGCCCCCCAAAATAAAAAATTCCCTACCCTATTCTAAATTTAAAAAGTTACAAGCTCTTTTACCTTACCAGCCCTGAACAGGGCCCTTTGCGGGGCCTGCCCCAAGAATTTAAGCTCTTTTGCCTGTAAAAGAATAAATACAATACCCCCCCCCCAACATTACAACCCACCACCCACATACCCCTAATCTAACCCAAACCCCCCTTAAATAAACCTAACACTAAGCCCCTGAAGATCTTCCTACCTTGTCTTCACCATCCAGGTATCACCGATCCGTCCTGGCTCCAAGATCTTCATCCAACCCAAGCGGGGGTTGGCGATCCATAATCCGGTCCAGAAGAGGCTCCAAAGTCTTCCTCCTATCCGGCAAGAAGAGGACATCCGGACCGGCAAACATCTTCTCCAAGCGGCATCTTCGATCTTCTTCCATCCGGT